>NC_047116.1:35635030-35935030 GCF_902500255.1 Thalassophryne amazonica | reverse complement strand
TTTCAACCTGGGGGCAACCTGTCAATGGGCTGCAGCGTGCACGCACTCACTCGCTGCAGCCCATCACCACAGCGATATGTTTTTATTCATGTCCACCGTGAGGACAGCAAGCAGACACACGCGCATCACAGTGGGCAGTTGTTAGTCCATGTCCGTCCAAACACAGTACGTGTTGTCCAGCCGTGACGTCCAGAATGACAGATCTCCACAGCTGCTTCTGTCGGTGGCCACACCTCCTGTCAGTTTAGCACACACACCAACTCACTGTGTCTGTCTGCAAAGCCACATTCATGAAGCACAAATTTCACATCCAGCCCAACAGTGATTGTCTGCAGACTGTTGTCGCGTTAATTGTCTGACTGGCCACACACTTTCTAAGTGCCATGCGAGCGGTGTGAGATGTGTAAGCGTGTCACCTGGAATTTGGCAGAGACCTGCTGCAAGAGTATTTGATGGGTTCGCACAGCGCATACTTTGTCTTTCAGCCACTGGTGTGCACAAATAGTTGTAGCAACAGGTGTATGAGGCATTGGATGCAGCTATGATTTTACACATTTTGCATACGATTCCTGCTTCAGACGCACTTCATGCGCAATTTGACCAAATTTGCACTATGTGTGAAGGGGCTTTTAGGTTTGTGTGAGGAACCTTGGGGTAATTTTTGATCCTACGTTGTCCTTTGACCTCCACATTAGAGACATTACGAGGACTGCTTTCTTCCATCTGCAAAATATAGCGAAGTTTAGTCCCATCCTGTCTATGGCTGATACATTTATCTCTTCCAGATTGGACTATTGCTATTTTCTGATTTACTGCAGTCCAGCATTAGGGGTCTTCAATTGGTTCAAAATGCTGCTTGTTTGACCACCGTACACCCGTTTTGGCATCCCTTCATTGGCTTCCTGTTGTGAAAGTGTAGTGACACGGACCCACAACAGGGGGCGCAAATGAACGGTCAATAGATGAGCCAAAAAGTAACTATTTAATGTTGTGAAGGTGCACCACGAATACACAGACAATCTCAGAATCTGATAACAGTCAATCCACAAAGGTGATGTGTGGGCAGGCTCGAGGATAGAAGACGTCTGTCCTGAGAAGAGCCGGAACCACACGATTTCCGCCGACACGAACCTGGTGAATACTGGAGCCGCCAAGTCCCGAATTCCCAGGTGATCACCGTCCCCGACTGTCGGATCTGGTACTGCCAGCGAAGAACAAAGACAGTCAAGTGTGGGTGTGTGTACACCCAGTAACAACAACGGTGGGAATGCCACCTCCACCTCTCACTCAATATTCTGATGAGTATGCAGTGATCCCTCAGAGGAAAAGAGTGCCGTCCTGCACTCACTCAACTTCCACAAAACAAGGGACCGGTACGCCTGCAAACACTCACAATATACAGATTATAAGGTAAACACAAATGGCTGAGGATATTACCTCCATAGAAGTACGATATCTCGGCGATGAGGTGGAGATGACGTCTGGGTTTTATGGAGTGAGATGATGAAGAATGAGTGACAGCTGGCAGGAAATAATGAGTGACAGCTGTCACTCCCGGCTGTGTCCGTGGTGGCAGCGCGCTCTCGTGCCTGAAGCCCGCACTTCAGGCAGGGCGCCCTCTGGTGGTGGGCCAGCAGTACCTCCTCTTCTGGCGGCCCACACAACACTTCCTGTTTCTTTGAGATTAGATTTTAAGATGCTGTTACTAGCCTATAAAATTGTTCCTTGGGGCAACCACGTCGTGATTTGGCACTGTACAAATGAATAAAATTTGAATTTGAATTTACCCTCGCCGAATGCCTGAATATCGAATATCAAACGAATATAACCTGCAGTCCTGTCTGCAGTCCCGTATGTGAGCACGGTTTAAAAAAAATAATAAATGGCCGGTTTTTTAATCACAGAATTTTTTTAATCAGACCCACTTTCCTCGAATGAGTGAGTGTCAGTACTGAACTTTAATTTCATACCTCTGTTACTGTGTACGTCCAGACTGCACTGTCCGTTTCAGGACAGAGCAGTCAGATTAATTTCCAACAAATTAATCCGAATGTTTTTAATAGAAATACATTGCGATCAGACAGGAGTTTTGTCCAATGTGAGCGAAAATCTGTTATACAGACTTCGTTACATGGAAAACCATACAAAAGTATTGGGATGTTTACTTTTGTCCGGTGAGTGCAAGTATCCAGTTTATATGACCGTCGACTGCAGAGCCCAGCACGAGAATAATCTTGTTAAGTTTGCAGACAACACAGCAGTGATCGGGTTCATCAGCCAAGGGGATGAGACAGCGTACAGGCGAGAAGTGGAGAACCTGACACGGTGGTGCGGAGACAACAACCTCATCCTCAACACCCAGAAGACCAAGGAGATAGTTGTTGACTTCCGCAGGTCAGCCACCACCACCCCCTGAGAGGGGGTGGTGGGGGCTGACCTGGTACCTTGGAGTCCACCTCTCCAACACTCTCACCTGGCACATCAACACCATGGCTGTCATCAAGAAAGCCCACCAACGCCTCTATTTTTTGAGGAAATTGGGAAGGCCGGACTGAACACCGAGGTTCTCAGGGCCTTCTACAGCTGTGCAGGGGAGAGTGTCCTGTCCTGCTGCTTCCCTGTGTGGTATGGTGGCTGCACAGCGGCGGAGAAGAAGGCACTGCAGCGGGTGGTGAAGTCTGCACAGAGGACCATCGGATGCAGCTTACCACCCATTGGGGACATCTACATCTCCAGATGTAGAGACAGAGCCACCTGCATCCTCGAGACTCCACCCAACCCATCCTGCGCACAGCCTGTTCACACCCCTTTCCTCTGGAAGGAGGCTGTGCAGCATCCAGGCATAAAAAAACCAGACTGAAAAACAGCTTCTACCCGAATGCTGTCAGACTGTTGAACTGTTCAACATCCGCCACTGAACTGTGAACATGCACTAACATGTACATTGTCACTTTCTAACGCTGCTGCTGCTGCCGACCCTGTATATATATTCTATGGCTACAGGGATGCACATATTGTACACTGCAAAAGTTTCCAAAGGTTAGGTTAAATTGTCCCAGTTAACTACACCAAGACCTGGAGAAACTGCATTTCGTTCTGCCTGTAAGCGTCGAGTGACAATAAAGTGAGTCTGAGTATATGATGACGGTTGAGGCGAGTTTTACTACTCGGGATGTCTGGACACTGCACGTCTGGCTTCCGCTCAAAATGAATAAAACTGGTAAACTTGTGAGAGAAATATTTTAGGGATCCACACTGATTCTCTGTATTTTCTCTTATGATGTTCAAGATTGAGCGCTTTAGCTATATTGGACAAATTAGCTTGGCCATCATCCAGCAGTGGCCTGCTGTGTGTGTACACGGAGCCTGCAGTCCAGTATGGCTGCGTAAACAAAACTGCGTGTCACGTCACTGCACACCATCTATTGTTCCTGTTCCACTCCAAAAATGACTTCATGGTATCGCTCTCCTTCAACCAAGTAACTGATGGCAGTAAAATAAAATAATTGTTGCTGATTTTCTTTCATTTGATTTGCTGTTGCAATGTAATTTGATGCTTTAATGTACAGCAGATTTTCCAGCACATCCGTTATACAGTGTAATTGCCCAGGGAGGGGCTTAATGTTATTCTGTTATTCTGAGAGGGTGGAACTGTTTAGCAGTGCAACACAACAAGGAACACAGCCAAAGGAAATGATAAACACTTGGTTGCCACGACAAGATAAAAAGGTAAGTGTGTGCTTTTAGGTATATCACTGTACGTGCACTCTTTGACACACTTTGGTTTCATTGCACAGATGCTGTGGCACATGCCACGTCCGTCACACCAGTGCTTATGTCAGAATATTTCTGCTGGGCGCTGGTCCATTTATTGATCAGAAAACCATGACTGAGCTTTCCTTGTTCCATGCAAAAGACATCAATTTTTATTTTTAAATTCCAACAGAAATGCTGCCTAAATCTGACAGCAAAATACATCCAGAAGAAATCACTGAGCGCCTGAATCTCAACAAAATCAGACTACATCATGTTGTTGCTATAATGGAAAAGGTGAGTCTTTGTCTGATGCTGTTTATTGTAAAGATTGTTGCTATGATTTTGGTTGTTGCCTTTCATGCTTTTTAAAAATATGATGTTTGCTGCTTGACATTGTTAGGACAAATCTGCTCCAAGTATTGAGGGTTAAAAAGCATCAACATTTTAAAATACCTGCTTACTCCAGGTAAGTGTTGTAGCATATTGAATTGCCTCAACCCGGGGCAGCAGAAATGTAACGGATATCAATTAAAACAATATTTAATTAAATATGAAATTTAATTAAGGGGCACCACTTGCATACTGCAGGAACTTGATCATATTACAATCAATATTATAATGTGTATGTATAACATATGTATCGAGGGTGGAGGGACATGGGAATGACTTTGAGGAGGATCCGGCTGCCCTGTGTTGGTCAGACGAGGCACAATACCCTTGTTGAATCCTCGCTTCTATCCCAATATTTCACAGCTTGTCTTGTTCCTCTCTGTGATCCGGTGTTGACATGATGAAGGACTTGTAAATGTCGACCATTGCACAGCGTGCAGGGTTTCTTCATATTGTATTGTGCAGCTTAGTGTGAGTGGGCACAGCACCAGAAGCTTTTGTAGTCCTTTATTCACTCAGCTAATTGGTCTTTGTTGAGTTTACTGATGGCCGCACACTGGCTCAGGTCAGCTAGAGTCCATTGTTACCACAGAAGACACAGTAAGGCAAAGGCTTGTCCTTGGGGGAAGGGCACCTCTGGTAATCCCTATCTTTCTTCGTGTTGTCCCACCCGTGCAGCACAGTGTCAGGACGCTTCCCTGGTCACTTGTCAGGTTTCAGGATGTTCTGCTTGTTTTTGGCCCCTGTGAAGGACAACTGTCCATCAAAGTGTTGACACCAGGACTCATACTTCAGCCATTGGGCTATGTCATTAAGGGTGTAAATATTGCCAGACTGACAGGAACATATGTCATGGTTAGAATTTGAGCACAGTGTAAATGAACATTGCATGATGATGACAGTGAGAGAAACATGGACTCAACATGCTAATAAAAAGGAACTAGGGTAATTAAAAACATAATTCTGTCAGGTTTGGCCCCGGCTCGGGGTTTAGTTCTGAGTTCATTGATTAATTTCCTCTGTGATTTTCTGGGATTTCTTCCCCATATATTATATACGAGGGCTGTCAATAAAGTAATGGTCCTTTTTATTTTTTTCAAAAACTATATGGATTTCATTCATATGTTTTTACGTCAGACATGCTTGAACCCTCGTGCGCATGCGGGAGTTTTTCCACGCCTGTCGGTGACGTCATTCGCCTGTGAGCACTCCTTGTGGGAGGAGTCGTCCAGCCCCTCGTCGGAATTCCTTTGTCTGAGAAGTTGCTGAGAGACTGGCGCTTTGTTTGATCAAAATTTTGATCGAAGTGGACACGGTTCGAAAAATTAAGCTGGTTTTCGGTGAAAATTTTAACGGCTGATGAGAGATTTTGAGGTGATACTGTCGCTTTAAGGACTTCCCACGGAGAGAGACGTCGTGCAGCGCTCTCAGGCGCCGTCGTCAGCCTGTTTCAAGCTGAAAACCTCCACATTTCAGGCTCTATTGATCCAGGACGTTGTGAGAGAACAGAGAAGTTTCAGAAGAAGTCAGTTTCAGCATTTTATCCGGATATTCCACTGTTAAAGGAGATTTTTTTTTTAATGAAAGACGTGCGGACGGGTCCGCGCGTCGGGACGCAGCCGGCAAAACACCTCCGTGTTGATAACCATTTGTAAAATCCAGGCGGCTTTTGATGGCTTTCAGTGGAGTGAGTATATGAGAAATTGTTTAACAGCTGGACATGTTCCAACTTGTCCTTAAGGCTTCCAACGGAGGTGTTTTTCCTGTGGCGGAGCGTCGCGGCGGCTGCGAACCGACGCTGCAATCCGCCCGCACGTCTTTCATGCATTTTTTTTCATACATCGTACATTGCCATTTAAGTCTTGGTTTGGTTCTGGTTGTTTCTTTTCTTTGTGTTATGCTTTTGTTACTGATTTAATTCTTTGTTTATCATTTATTTGTGCTTTAGTCATTCATTGCATTACCTGTATTCTGTAGTCCCTGGTTTGGTTTTCTGTTCATCATTTATTTTCTATTTAATCTTAGTTTAGTTTAGTTTAGTTTATCATATTTATTGTATTATTCTATTGTCACTGGTTTGGTTTTATGTAATTAATTTTCTGGTCAGCTTGTAATCAGTTGTTGCATTTACTTTTATACTTTAATCACTATCAGTTCAGTACTAGTTTTGATTATAGCCATTGATCTTCTTGTTTTCCACTTTTTAGATTAGTTACATTATTTCATAGTTTTCCACTTTTGTTTTGTTCACGTTAATTATGGTTTGTTAATCACGTCACATTTTGCAGCATTGGTTTTTCTGCCACTTAGTTATCTTGCCCCACTTCGCTTTGCTTTTGTCTCACTGCAGTCTCTTACACTTACCTTTGTCTTCCCCGCTTACGCCCCCTTCCAGAGCCTTCCACACACCTGCACCTCATCACACCTTGATTAACCTGTTCTGTATTTAAGCCCTCACAGTCCCACAGCTCGCTGCCAGATTGCTGAATTATTTCACTTTCCAGCCCCATGTCACAGTCCTGTTTTGCTTAGTATTTTTGACCTTGCTTATGTTTACTGAGCTCTGCCTTGCCAAATCCCTGAACTTTGCTTGTTTTTATTTACTCTGCCTTTGCCTGTTGTACTCCTCATCGCCGCTGTGTTTGAACTGTGCTCGTTTTTGGACCTCGCCCCAGCCTGTTACCTGCCTGATACCTCTGCCACACTCACTGTATTCCAGTGTACCGAAACACTTGCAAGTAACCCAGATAAAACCTTTTATAACTCAAACCATCATGTCCGAGAGTCTGCATTTGCCTCCTACTGCTTTGTGTGTCAAGCCACCTCGCATCCTGACAAATTCATTGCTTCGAAAAAAAAAAAGCTAAAAAAAAAAGACCATAAGTCATTGTTAAGTATATCTGAAAACATAGTTCATGACTATGAATGTTTCAAAAACATATTTCATTATTATATATGTTTGTTTAAAAATGCTGCTGATAGTGATATGGGGATCAGCTATCCATGACTGATTAGTTTTGCCTCACAGGTGAAAGAAAATTAGACTAATATGCCTGAAGATGGTGATTACTTTTGTTTGCAATGTGCTAATTCACTTTGCTATAAGGAAATGTGCACTTTAAGTTGTGTTTGAAAACCTTGATCTTTCCGGTTTATTCTGTCTCCTAGTGAATATGCTGATCAGTGATTAACTGGTTAAGCCTGTTCCCGCTGTTATGGGGAGAGAGCGTGTTGTCAAAAAATAAAAACAGGAGGTGATGGTCTAGTGGTTAAGCGTTGGATTTGAGACCAGAGGATCCTCGGTTCAAACTCCAACCTGAGCAGAAAATTAATAAGGGCCCTCGGGCAAGGTCCTTAATACCCAGTTGCTCCTGGTGTGTAGTGAGTGCCTTTCACTGCAGTATCCTGCCATTGGTGTGTGAATGGGCGAATGCGAGGCATCATTGTAAAGCGCGTTGAGCTTCTGATTCAGATAGAAAAGCGCTATATAAATGCAGTCCATTTACCTGGAGAGAGGCAGGCAAATGTTCATCCTGAAACAGTCCATGTGAAATTGTGTTCTTTTCCTTTAAACAAACACTTTTTGTCCCGTCACTGGGGTGTAACACCACTGGGGTTTGTGTGCAGCGTGGTTATATAGTAATATTTATTGTTGTGATATTTACAAATCATTATGTGGTGTTGCTTCCTGGCGTTGCTTTTTAGAGGTGATTGTGGTGGTTCGCTCAGTCCTCTTCCTCTTCACCTGCCTGGGTTTTCTTCCACTGGCCTTTGAGGTGAGGATGAAGAAATCGCCTTCTGTGGACGTGCCTCTGTTTTTGGTACTGGTGGTGAATGTAGCCTTCATAAATTTCTCCCAGTGGCTGTGTCTGGTCTTTTCCTTCCCCACTCCAGGTGGCTGGTTGAACATGAAACTGCTCAAATACTGAAGCTAGCATGAAGTTCCCCCCTACCCATGAGCAGTGATGCCGGTAACGCGGTTACTTAGTAACGCGTTACTCTAATCTGACCACTTCTTTTAGTAACGAGTAATCTAACGCGTTAATCTTTCCAAGTCAGTAATCAGATTAAAGATTAAAGTTACTTCTCCATGTCACTGTGCGTTACTATTATTTTTCATTGTGGGTCCATAGCAGCATTAAACTTGGTCCGTGGGCAGGAGGTCGGGGTTCGACTGAACGTCCCACTTTAAGTGAGCTGTGAGATTTTCATCTGCGGTTTTTTACACTATTTTCCACTCAAATGCACCTAAACTCTCTTTCTGAGGACCACATGATGTGAAAACGCAATAAAACTTTCTTACCTGTAAATCTGGTCATGTTTTCTGCATAAATAAATGTTATCCATTCTTTGTGCTCAAACGCCAAAGTAGGGGCGAATCCAGATGGAATGGGGGCGTGGGGGAGGGATGTGCCCCCCTCACAACACCCCTAGATTAAAGGTCCAGTTTTGAAGCCGTTTTTTACTACAACTACTAATATTGCTTAAAATAATAATAATTTCGACAAGTAAAATGTTTAGAGAGAATTTAAATGTTAGAAAAATGTTAGAATTTAATAGTTACATTTATAAACAATGTAGGTTTGAAATTGCAAGTTTTACTGTTACAGTGCTGTCAACAGTTAAATATGAGGTCAAGAAAGAGGTCTTTATTTTACTTTTTATAAAACAAGTATTTATTTTCATTGAAGTCAAGAAAGGGTGACTATAAAGTGAGTTTTGGCAAAACAGGTATCATTGTCATGTTGACATGGGTTGTTGTCGACAGCTGGGAAAGTAACTAAATAAGTAACTAGTAATCTAACTTAGTTACTTTTACAATTGAGTAATCAGTAAAGTAACTAAGTTACTTTTTCAAGGAGTAATCAGTAATCAGTAATTGGATTACTTTTTCAAAGTAACTGTGGCAACACTGCCCATGAGTGCCCGCCCAGCAACAATGTAGAGCCCCTGTACCATTCCATGGATGGTGTCAATGAGGGTTGGGATGGCTTGCGGTGTCGTTTGTTGTCATTTTGAGTACATTGTTCATACTTTCAGAGTTGTTTTTGGTCCAGTGATGAGGGACATGTTGTTTGTTGATGATGCAGTTTATGTTTTCTTGTAAGAGAAGTAGCAGGAATTGTAGCATGAGGAAAATGGGCACTGTGTCTTGAATGATTTGTTGTGTTTCCTGCTGTAGTGTGTTGAATATTGGTCTGGTGTTTGAAGATATTAGGCCTGTAGGTCCAAATATTGCATTGACTGTTGTGTTTCTTTGTGGTGTTGTGCTGTCAATATTGTCCCTGAGGTATGCAGTGACATTGTTTTTCAAATGATGTTCACATGAAATCATCTTACATTTGGGAATTGCGAACTTCACTCCCTTATGGATAGATTTTTCTTCATCAGATCCTATGACTAGTTGACTGGAGAGGCTGTCCATTGCCATTGCAATGTGGTTGAAGAATGTCCCATATTTTTTGAAGTCCGAATTTCCATGGATCAGAATTGGCCCCAGGAATAAGGGATGGTCTTGAGTAGTTGTCCTCAGTAGTGCCAGATGCTTGAAAACTATAGGTGTTGCATGCAACTGTCCGAGATTAAATGTTCTGTCAACTCCTAATACGGTGATGTCAGTGGATGAAAAGCAGAAATGTTTCATGTCCTTGATTTGGTCAGATGTGTAGAGGATTTTTCAAAGGACATAATATTTTATGTTAAAGTAAAACTGGATGAAAGGATGGGAGTGGATGAATTTAATGTTGCCTACCATGTTGCTGCCACCAGTGCCTGAAGGCGCACATTGTATACTCAACAAAAATATAAACGCAACACTTTTGGTTTTGCTCCCATTTTGTTTGAGATGAACTCAAAGATCTAAAACTTTTTCCACATACACAATATCACCATTTCCCTCAAATATTGTTCAAAAACCAGTCTAAATCTGTGATAGTGAGCACTTCTCCTTTGCTGAGATAATCCATCCCACCTCACAGGTGTGCCATACCAAGATGCTGATTAGACACCATGATTAGTGCACAGGTGTGCCTTAGACTGCCCACAATAAAAGGCCACTCTGAAAGGTGCAGTTTTATCACACAGCACAATGCCACAGATGTCGCAAGATTTGAGGGAGTGTGCAATTGGCATGCTGACAGCAGGAATGATAACCAGAGCTGTTGCTCGTGTATTGAATGTTCATGTCTCTACCATAAGCCGTCTCCAAAGGCGTTTCAGAGAATTTGGCAGTACATCCAACCAGCCTCATAACCGCAGACCACGTGTAACCACACCAGCCCAGGACCTCCACATCCACCATGTTCACCTCCAAGATCGTCTGAGACCAGCCACTCAGACAGCTGCTGAAACAATCGGTTTGCATAACCAAAGAATTTCTGCACAAACTGTCAGAAACCATCTCAGGGAAGCTCATCTGCATGCTCGTTGTCCTCATCGGGGTCTCGCCCTGACTCCAGTTCGTTGTTGTAACCGACTTGAGTGGGCAAATGCTCACCTTCGTTGGCGTTTGGCACGTTGGAGAGGTGTTCTCTTCAACTCTATGCGAAGGAGATGTGTTGCACTGCATGAGGCAAATGGTGGTCACACCAGATACTGACTGGTATCCCCCCCCCAATAAAACAAAACTGCACCTTTCAGAGTGGCCTTTTATTGTGGGCAGTCTAAGGCACACCTGTGCACTAATCATGGTGTCTAATCAGCATCTTGGTATGGCACACCTGTGAGGTGGGATGGATTATTTCAGCAAAGGAGAAGTGCTCACTATCACAGATTTAGACTGGTTTGTGAACAATATTTGAGGGAAATGGTGATATTGTGTATGTGGAAAAAGTTTTAGATCTTTGAGTTCATCTCATACAAAATGGGAGCAAAACCAAAAGTGTTGCGTTTATATTTTTGTTGAGTGTATTTTCTTGTGTTGTTCATTGTTGGGAAAGTGTAGGAACACGGACCCACAACAGGGGGCGCAAATGAACGGACAATGGAGAAAGTCAAATCACAAAGTTTTACTGTTGTGAAATCACACAACAAACACAACAGATTACACATACAGCAGTAACCGAATTCCAATGGTGTCGTGTGGGCAGGCTCGACGATAGGAGACGTCTGTCCGAGTCGAACCGGAACCACCCGATT
Source organism: Thalassophryne amazonica (assembly GCF_902500255.1). NCBI lineage: Eukaryota > Metazoa > Chordata > Actinopteri > Batrachoidiformes > Batrachoididae > Thalassophryne > Thalassophryne amazonica. The sequence goes on along the minus strand of NC_047116.1, from coordinate 35,923,747 downwards.
TCCTCTGCCACCGAACCCCGGGGATACTGGAGCCGCCAAGTCCCGAACCCCAGGTGGCCACTGCCTCCGCTCGTCGGATCCGGTACTGCTGGCAAGGAACAGAAACAGTCAGGTGTGGGTGCGGCTGCACCCAGCAACACACAGGGTGGGAACACCACCTCCACCTCTTGTCAGGAAAATACTGGTGAGTGCAGGAGTGTGAGTACTTATCCAAGAAGTCCAAAACAATCTCCCGCTGTACTACTCACTATCTGCTATCCAACACACAAGCAACAAAGTATTATCGTCAAGAACACAATCGGCTGAGTACGTTACCTCCTTAGTAGAGCGATATCTCGGCAATGAGGTGGAGATGCCGTCCTGCTGATATACCTCCCTGTTGATTGATATCAGCTGTCTCAGGTGATGGGTGACAGCTGTCACCCTGGCTGCTCCTGTGAGGCGGCAGCGCCCTCCGGTGCCTGGAGCCCGCACTCCAGGCAGGGCGCCCTCTGGTGGTGGTGGGCCAGCAGTACCTCCTCTTCAGCGGCCCACACAACAGGACCCCCCCCTCAACGGGCGCCTCCTGGCGCACGACCAGGCTTGTCCGGGTGGCGACGGTAGAAGTCGGCCAGGAGGGCCGGGTCCAGGATGAAGCTCTTCTTCACCCAGGAGCGTTCTTCGGGGCCGTACCCTTCCCAGTCCACCAGATACTGAAAACCCCGGCCCATCCGTCGGACGTCCAGGAGCCGGCGTACAGTCCAAGCCGGCTCGCCGTCGATGATCCGGGCAGGAGGTGGTGCCGGACCCGGAGTGCAGAGGGGTGAGGTGTGATGAGGTTTGATTCTGGAAACATGGAATACTGGATGAATCCGCAGTGAGGCCGGAAGCTGAAGCCTCACTGCGGCGGGATTGATGACCTTGAGAATTTTAAACGGACCAATGTATCGTTCCTGTAGTTTCGGGGAGTCCACTTGTAGGGGAATGTCCTTGGTGGACAACCACACTTCCTGCCCAGGACGATACGTAGGAGCCGGGGTCCGCCGCCGGTCTGCATGGGTCTTCGCCCTCGTCCAGGCCTTCAACAAAGCAGAACGGGCGGCACGCCACACCCGACGGCACTTCCGTAGGTGGGCCTGGACCGAGGGCACACCGACCTCTCCCTCAACCACCGGAAACAACGGGGGCTGATACCTCAAACACACCTCAAAAGGGGAGAGGCCGGTGGCTGATGATACTTGATTGTTGTGGGCGTACTCGATCCAGGCCAGGTGGGTACTCCAGGCCGTGGGGTGCGCGGCTGTCACACAACGTAGGGTCTGCTCCATCTCTTGGTTGGCCCGTTCTGCTTGCCCGTTGGTCTGGGGGTGATACCCGGACGAGAGACTGACCGTGGCCCCCAGTTCCCGGCAGAAGCTCCTCCAGACGTGCGAGGAGAACTGGGGACCGCGATCGGAGACGATGTCTGATGGTATCCCATGCAGACGGACGACGTGGTGGACCAGGAGGTCCGCTGTCTCCTGGGCCGTTGGTAGCTTCGGGAGGGCCACGAAGTGGGCCGCCTTGGAGAATCGGTCCACTATCGTGAGGATGACGGTGTTTCCCTGGGACGGCGGAAGGCCCGTGACAAAATCCAGGCCGATGTGAGACCAGGGGCGATGAGGCACGGGCAGCGGCTGTAGCAATCCCGATGTCCTGCGGTGGTCGGCCTTGCCCCTGGCGCAGGTGGTACAGGCCTGGATGTAACCCCGGACGTCGGCCTCCAGGGACGCCCACCAGAAGCGCTGCCGGACGACTGCCACGGTTCTTCGCACCCCAGGATGACAGGAGAGCTTAGAACCGTGACAGAAGTCCAGGACTGCAGCCCTAGCTTCTGGTGGGACGTAGAGTTTGTTCTTCGGTCCGGTTCTGGGGTCCGGGTCTCGTGTCAGGGCCTCCCGGACGGTCTTCTCCACGTCCCAGGTGAGGGCGGCCACGATAGTGGACTCCGGGATGATGGGATCCGGGGGATCCGACGACTCCGTTCTGACTTCATCTTCATGTACCCGGGACAAAGCATCCGATCTTTGATTTTTGGTCCCGGGACGGTAGGTGATCCGGAAGTCAAAACGGCCGAAGAACAATGACCAGCGGGCTTGCCTGGGATTCAGCCGCTTGGCGGTCCTGATATACTCCAGGTTCCGGTGGTCAGTGAAAACCGTGAATGGCACAGACGTTCCCTCCAACAGATGTCTCCACTCCTCAAGAGCCTCTTTCACCGCAAGGAGCTCTCGATTGCCGACGTCATAGTTCCGTTCGGCTGGGGTCAACCTGCGGGAAAAATAGGCACACGGGTGAAGGACCTTATCGGTCTTCCCGCTCTGGGACAGCACGGCTCCTATCCCTGAGTCCGAGGCGTCCACTTCAACCACTAACTGGCGACTAGGATTGGGCTGCACCAGAACGGGTGCAGACGAGAAGCGCTGTTTCAACTCCTTGAACGCGGCATCACAACGATCCGACCAGGTGAAGGGAACTTTTGGCGAGGTCAGGGCTGTCAGGGGGCTAACTACCTGACTGTAGCCCTTAATGAACCTCCTGTAGAAATTAGCAAAGCCTAGGAACTGTTGCAACTTCCTACGGCTCGTGGGTTGGGGCCAGTCTCTCACCGCCGCAACCTTGGCCGGATCAGGAGCGACGGAGTTGGAGGAGATGATGAACCCCAGGAAGGACAAAGACGTGCGGTGGAACTCACACTTCTCGCCCTTCACAAACAGCCGGTTCTCCAACAACCGCTGCAGGACCTGACGTACATGCTGGACATGGGTCTCAGGGTCCGGAGAAAAGATGAGTATATCGTCTAGATATACGAAGACGAACCGGTGCAGGAAATCCCGCAAGACATCATTAACCAACGCTTGGAAAGTCGCGGGAGCGTTTGTGAGACCGAACGGCATGACCAGGTACTCAAAGTGACCTAACGGGGTGTTAAATGCCGTCTTCCACTCGTCTCCCTTCCGGATCCGAACCAGGTGGTACGCATTTCTAAGATCGAGCTTGGTGAAAATTTGGGCTCCATGCAGGGGTGTGAACACTGAATCCAACAGGGGCAACGGGTATCGGTTGCGAACCGTGATCTCGTTCAGCCCCCTATAATCAATGCATGGACGAAGTCTGCCGTCTTTTTTACCCACAAAAAAGAAACCTGCGCCCATCGGGGAGGTGGAATTCCGGATCAACCCGGCAGCTAACGAGTCCCGGATGTAGGTCTCCATTGATTCGCGCTCAGGCCGTGAGAGGTTGTACAGCCTACTGGACGGGAACTCACTGCCCAGAACCAAATCAATGGCACAATCATACGGACGGTGGGGGGGAAGAGTGAGAGCCAGATCCTTGCTGAACACGTCGACAAGGTCGTGGTACTCCACCGGCACCGTCCCCAGATTGGGCGGGACTCTGACCTCCTCCTTAGCTCGGGAGCCGGGAGGAACCGAGGAACCTAGACACACCCGATGGCAGGTCTCGCTCCACTGAACCACTACCCCGGACGGCCAATCAATCCGGGGATTGTGCTTCAACATCCAGGGAAACCCTAAAACCACACGGGAGGTGGCCTGAGTCACAAAAAACTCGATCACCTCCCAGTGATTTCCTGACACCACCAGAGTTACAGGTGGTGTCTTATGCGTGATCGGAGGGAGTAGGGAGCCATCTAGTGCCCGAACCTGTACAGGCGAGGTAAGCGCCACCAGGGGGAGCCCTATCTCCCTGGCCCATCTGCTGTCCAACAGATTCCCCTCAGAGCCCGTGTCCACCAGTGCTGGGGCCTTCAGGGTTGAGTCCTCATAAAGGATCGTAACTGGGAGTCGTGTGGCAATGTGGGTGTGTCCCACGTGAATGTCTCGGCCCACCCCTAGCCCAGTCTCTAGGGGCGGGCATTGGAGTTTAACCGCTCGGGGCAGTCTCTCACATGGTGCTCTATTGAACCACAAATAAAACAAGCTCCGTGGGCCCGTCTCCTCTGTGCATCTGGTGCCCTAAATGTTGCCCTACTCGTGTCCATAGCTTCGTCAGCAGGGGGAGCTGTGGCCCCACGGAGCGCAGGGGCCATGGAGCGTGGGGAAGGCGGAGCGCGGTCGGAACCGGAAGGGAGAGGGACGGCGCGTGCCCGGCCACGCCCTTCGTCTCGTTCCCGCCGATGTTCTTCTAACCGGTTGTCTAACCGTATGACAAGATCGATGAGCCCATCTAAATCCCGCGGTTCGTCCTTAGCCACCAGGTACTCCTTAAGAACCAAAGACAGTCCGTTTACAAAGGCGGCGCGGAGTGCAGTGCTATTCCAGCCGGACCTCGCAGCCGCGATGCGGAAGTCGACTGCATAGGCAGCTGCGCTCCGACGCCCCTGTCTCATTGACAGTAGCACGGTTGAAGCGGTTTCGCCTCTATTGGGGTGATCGAACACGGTTCTGAGCTCCCTTACAAACCCATCATATGTCAGAATGAGCCGTGAATTCTGGTCCCAGAGCGCTGTAGCCCAAGCGCGTGCCTCACCGCGAAGCAGGTTTATTACATAAGCTACTTTGCTAGCATCAGTCGCGTACATGACGGGACGCTGTGCGAAGACGAGCGAGCACTGCATAAGAAAATCTGCGCACGTCTCCACACAGCCTCCGTACGGCTCTGGGGGGCTTATGTAAGCTTCAGGGGAAGGTGGGTGGGGTCGTTGAACGACCAGTGGAACATCGCTGTTACGCACAGGGTCGACGGGAAGGAGAGCCGCAGCAGCGCCCGGAGGGCACGCTTCCACCTGCGCGGCGAGAGCCTCCACCCTGCGGTTCAGGAGGACGTTCTGCTCGGTCATTAAATCTAACCGAGTCGTGAAAGCGGTGAGGATCCGCTGCAACTCACCGATTACCCCTCCTGCGGACGCCTGCGCGTCCTGTTCTTCCATTGGCCATTCAACAGCCGGTTGACGCCCCTCGGGATCCACGACGTTGGCCGAGATATCCTGCTGGGAAAGTGTAGGAACACGGACCCACAACAGGGGGCGCAAATGAACGGACAATGGAGAAAGTCAAATCACAAAGTTTTACTGTTGTGAAATCACACAACACACACAACAGATTACAAATACAGCAGTAACCGAATTCCAATGGTGTCGTGTGGGCAGGCTCGACGATAGGAGACGTCTGTCCGAGTCGAACCGGAACCACCCGATTTCCTCTGCCACCGAACCCCGGGGATACTGGAGCCGCCAAGTCCCGAACCCCAGGTGGCCACTGCCTCCGCTCGTCGGATCCGGTACTGCTGGCAAGGAACAGAAACAGTCAGGTGTGGGTGCGGCTGCACCCAGCAACACACAGGGTGGGAACACCACCTCCACCTCTTGTCAGGAAAATACTGGTGAGTGCAGGAGTGTGAGTACTTATCCAAGAAGTCCAAAACAATCTCCCGCTGTACTACTCACTATCTGCTATCCAACACACAAGCAACAAAGTATTATCGTCAAGAACACAATCGGCTGAGTACGTTACCTCCTTAGTAGAGCGATATCTCGGCAATGAAGTGGAGATGCCGTCCTGCTGATATACCTCCCTGTTGATTGATATCAGCTGTCTCAGGTGATGGGTGACAGCTGTCACCCTGGCTGCTCCTGTGAGGCGGCAGCGCCCTCCGGTGCCTGGAGCCCGCACTCCAGGCAGGGCGCCCTCTGGTGGTGGTGGGCCAGCAGTACCTCCTCTTCAGCGGCCCACACAACAGTTCATGGTACTTTTTGTTCTGAACTTGGCATAGGTCACACGGTCTGTCCTTTTCATTATTGAAATTGAGCTTTTCATACAATGTGTTGGGTCTTGAACAGGTGCATTGCGTTGTTAGAAATATCTGGCATGTGTTGGGACTGGGTTTCTGTGTCATTTGATTGCGCAATCTTGGAATCTTTGTCAACTCCATCTTCATCTTGTTGCTATTGTTGTGTCGATCAGCCTCACTGCTCGTGTGGTGGCTGTGATTGCAGTCCTGTTGTGTGAGGTCCACTCTTTCCACACGTGTCTGACCAATTTGTTTTTTGGAGTAGTACAAAATGGTCCGGATGGAAGTCTCTCTCTCTCTTCCAGGCACAGGCCCACATGAGGATTATGGATGGCAAAGCTGATTTCTGTACACCACAACCACAGATTCAATGAGACAATGGTGTGGAGAAAAAGTGTTTGTTCATAACAGGTGGACAGTAGCAGCGTAAAGCCACATGTAGAGCAGCACTGAGGGCATACATATGGACTATGCCAGACCATCTCCCCTCAGTACAAGGAGCTGTCAGTTCAGCGAGCAAAAGGTGATCCTTACTCTCTGGATAATGGTATGACCTGCGCTCTGCCACCTCCAAAGCTGTGAGTAACCTCAGATGTAGTTGGTGGTTCTCATTTCCAAAGAGACCCTGGGATGCATCACAATTACAGGCAGTGTCCACCTGTTCCTGTTGTTATAACTGTGTAGACCTCCAGAAGAACAGGTTGAAACTTCATGAGGATCTGTACAGAGATGGGGGTCTGTTTGCCCTAGGACCAAGGTTTTCATGAAATCTGGCAGTTGCACTTTGTATGTTTGCAGGAGCAGTCCCTTAGTATGAGCTGCTTTCTCTAGAGCTGAGTTGCCTTCAGGGTTGTTCAGCATGATGGTGATGAATGCAACTAAAATTCGGTCACAGGTCTTGAAGTCATAAGTGACGGGTTCACGGCATGAAGAGACAGATGTGAAGGCACAATCCCGACAGATGAATGCCAGGCCACCTTCCTGAACTAAAGAACATTTTTAAATGCTACGGGAGCTGATCAGTGTTTAGAGAAGAAAACAATAAACTTTCAAATAAATCGGTATGGGAAAACGGTGACTTCTGGTGTCTTGCAGGAAGTTGCACCCATAATCGTTTCTACAGCAGCAAGGCATTGGGTGTCCACTGCACAAGTGTGGCGGAACAATATAAGCAATGTGCGCTCTCACTCAAGCCTATTAACTCTGATGACCTAAGCGTGCCAACTGACAAACATCAGGCTTGAGGGATCTTAAGTATATTAAGGGAGAAAACACAGTGTCCATCAGAAATGAAGCATAACAATAGAGAGGGCAAATAAGCCAGGAGCCTTTTGTACGCCAACAAAAGTGAATATGTAAGTTATAGTTTTTATTCCTTAATAACAATAATAATTTCTTTGTAAGTGTACTGACCAGTAGAACATTATCCTTAAAATAGTTTTGAGGTCATGTGACTTCTGACTTATACTCTGGTGCAGCATATATACTGACAAAATTACACGTAAGAACCCAGTATTCATATCGATTATCATCAAAGTTGAAATTCATCACACATTTCATTTATTTGTGAATATTCATCAGATTTTCATCATTTTTAATGTTTTGAATTGATTATGCATTAAATGTGCCTAAACGTTTCCACAGTACTGTGTGTAAATATAGCCAAGTTAGTTGTCCAAAATCAAGGGTGCAAACAATATGTTCACATCAATAATTTAGAGACAACATACACTGTGATATTTCACGGCCGTATTAGAATAAAACTACATGAAATTAATCCGCCCTCACATCAGTTATGCATTGATTGCATGCAGAGTCGACATCTGGCTGTAAGTAAGAGGTTTAACTGGGTTTCATTTGTCCACTCCAGCTCTCCTCTCTGCTCTGACATCACTGGTGCAGAACAGAGTATGCGCCAGCATCACCTGCAGCATCTCAATGTCAGGCTTCTCTCTCAGTCTGAGCTAGAGCTGTGCACAGCCACTCCCTCATACTGCTCGCAGGATGGTGGAGGCTGAGGTTGAGTCAAAGCTGGTTCACAATCTGTCTATCAGCAAAGCGCAGCTCTCTAAGCCCCTGTCTCCTTCCCTTTCCTTTCAGCACGATGTCTTCGCCCCCTGGTTCAAGAAGAACCTGTGCAAGAAGGAATGTTTCTTCTTTGAGAAGGACAAAAGGTAGGCTGTGATCCTCGCTGTTGTCTTTTCTGCAGTGGTTTTACTAATCACTATGGCTTCTTGCAGTCCCACATCTTCATGTCTGCTTTTCACTTTTAACTCTCCATTAGTGAGGATATATGCAAGTGTGGCAACTTGAAGACTGATCATGTGGTTGAAGCCATCAAGCCAGAGGACTTCGTGGGTGAGTCGTGGAACAAACTCAGACACATCCGTGAAGTCCCCACTGACGCTTTTGGAGACATCAGCTTTGGCGGTTTGGGACAGAAGATTGGCAAGGTAAAGCAAACCTTTATTATCAGCTGTCTGAGGCAACATGGATGGATGGATGGATGGATGGATGGATGGATAAGCAAGTTTGTGGTTTTTCAGGGATCCATAATGCAGTGTGCGTTTGGAATAGTTCCGGTCATTCTGGTCTCATTGGTGGCTATGTTAACTGAAGTTAACATTAAAATGAACAATGTTTTAACTTAAAATTTAAGTGTTGAAAGATCAGTACTTCCAAAAACTGTATAAAAAAGTCACGGCCATTTTTGGATGTCAACTAACTTTATTAACAAATTCTATGAATTTAAAAAAGTCCAACTTAAACCTCTGGGGTCGACGCTGTCGTATACGACGGCTAAGACCAAGCTTTACTAATTTATAAATAACTTTTTAATGATATGAGATAGAAACTTACTTTTTTTTTTTTTTTTGCTGAAAAGTTAACTCCGCGGAGTTTCGAGCCAGCCATCGGCCATCTTTGTACTCCTCATAGAAGCTGTGTGATGATGTGTGCAATGTGAGTGTCCAATCGGAATTGGTTCACGTCACATGGTTTTCCAAAATCCAATCATAGGACAGATTCACCTCACGTGGAAAGCCAAAGATCGTTTTCAGGAGTGATGTGTTACTAGTTGGCCCATTTGAATAGCCCCCTGGGTGCTCTAATGAGTACATACTATTAGTACATACTCAGTGCGCCCTGCGCCATTACGCACAGCGATCAGTGAAAGCAGGAGCAGACAGAGAGCCTCTGATGACAATCTCACGTGCTCAAACAAAGGGTGTGTAACTATTAGGATTGCTCCACCAGTTTGCATGTGAATGTTACTGAATAACTGTTGCTTTCTCTGCGTAAAGCACTGTTTACCATAGCAATGGACAACAAAACGCATAGACCATTTTGTATATATTGTTCAAAATGTACATTTGTGTTTATTGTTTGAACCTTTTTGTTGTACAGTCTGTCACACAAAACCTCAAATTACCTTTATAAAATGTCAAAACAGTTGTTTATTATAGTTTGCTGTGTGTTTTGAATAAATGTGTGAGGAAAATTATTTTTCGCTTTATTTTTTCCTTGCCTATTTTTGATTGAAAACCTTTATTACACTTATAAAACACAGCAAAAACATATATATTCTGAAAGCACAGGTTGTCCTGAAAAAAAGAGACATAAAACTTTATTGTGGGATGCAGGGAGAGCTGTTAACAGCAATAATAAAACAGTTATGCCAGGCGAGTGAACTGTCCAAAAAATGCTCTTGGACCCCAGAGGGTTACCTCCGTAACTACCCTTAATTTATCTTGGCTGGTCTGCTTACTGCACACAGCAAATACTCCAAACACCTGCATTCCTTCTGATAAGACCAGAAATATTCTCTGCGCACAAGGAATTATGGGTCACTGAAATAGGGAATTGCTATTTCCTGCGCTCATAACAGTGTCAGGGTTCTACAGCAAATATGCATATATGAATGAGTGAAGGAGTCGGTCCATCCCAGCCAGCTTTTGTAGATAATAAATATCTTCTTCCAACCCAACAAATTAAAAAAAACATAGAAAGAAGGCAAATCTTATTGCATCTGTTGAACCCTTGTGCACCAGATTAAAAAAAGCAAATTTGTGTTCCATATGTATTATCCCATAAAAGTGCTTGCCACCTGCTGAATAGTTTGTGGATGCTGGATAAATGTTCAAAAATTACAAACAGCCACGGATGAACTTACCTGCCTCCTGAACATTGGGCACCACGTGATTGCAACCCAGTCTCACGGATTGTCGTGATTCATCAGAACAAAATATACATTAATCTACTGGTTCGTCATATTGTCACAAAAAGTGCAAAATTTTCGTCATGGGAGCACAAATTCATTCTAATTCATTCTGTTATGGCTGCACATTATTAAAAGTGCAGGGTTGGGGGGTCAGGGTGGTTATGGTTACGGTTAGGGAAGGAGTAGGGTTAGGTTATGGTTAAGGCTTGGGTTGGGGGTACGAGTAGTGTTTGTAATAGTGAGTTAAAAAAAACCCTGTCACGCAAATTTGAATGATTTTGTGATGGGAGGATGAAAAAAGATGTGAGACTGGGCTGCGTGCTTGTCTCTGTGCTGCGTCTAATCAACAAGCTAGCAACTGTGAGGTGAAACATGTTGCTGGGACATGATACAGAATGAAATATATAAAGAACGGGATAGTAAAACCAGAATTAAATCCTGGATGGAACGTGTGGCCTGGGATGGAGTTGAAAGTTTTCCTCTGTCCTGCAACTTAGTGAATGCTGACTTGAAATACTGCTCTGGAATCTTACAAAACCCATTTCATACATTGTCCCAGAGTCCATTTCAAAAGGATGATATCACAGCATTTGCTTAATTGGACCAAAATACTATTCAACTCATTTGATACAGATGTTTTGAAATGTTCCAGCTGGTTTGGACCCTGTGGTGTTGAAACATATTTATTACAGCAAAAGTGAATAAACAAAGATCACATTGTTTTAAAATTTCTTAAAGGCTATATTCAGCGCATTGACTAGCTCCTGTGTTGGAGTATTGATTTGAAAACACATTTTCTCAAAAATTTAAGTTCCTCTTGTTACACTTGCATCCTCTTTTGTTTTTGTCTGCAGTATGCGCGAGTGTCCACGGAAACCAGTCCAGATATTTTGTATCAGTTGTTGACTGAGCAGTGGAAGCTCACACCTCCAAACTTGCTGATCTCAGTGACTGGAGGAGCAAAGAACTTTTATCTGAAGGCTGGACTGAAGAATATGTTCCACAGAGGTCTTATTAAAGTGGCCCAGACAACAGGTCAGTACAGAGACAGATTTACTGCTGAGGCATGAAGGTAAACCGACAATTAGCCAGAGAATTTGGGAAACCTCATGTATACATGCAGAAACGGGCGCACTCATACTGGGTGGTCCGCACTGGCCAAAGGCACATTTGACCCCCCAAGTTTTGACTCTTGTCAGTGTTCCATACCGCGCCTGGGCTGACTTGCAGAGGTGGTCTCAGGTACAATTCACTTTTACACTGCGATGGTGTAAATGTGTTTGGGCCCAAAATTTGTCATGCAATGTGAATACAGGCCAGCAGGGGAGTGGCGAGGGGGGGCAAGACAGTATGAACCTCTTGAGCAAATTTCATTAAAATCAGTTCATTAACTTTTGTAAAATCCTGTTCACAATCTACTGGTAAATTGGTGGAGGTCATAAATTGCAGATTGCATCAAGGAGTGCTCCATCCTGCTTTTATTAAAGCCCTGTCCCACTGGGGAGAGGATTAATTACGCATGAATTGAGTATACAAATTACGGGCGTTTGTTGTCGTCCGCAACAAAATTGGCCAAAAATGACAAATGTCCCAGTATGCATTACGGATATATTAATAATGTATAGTGAATATATGATGAACAATCATGTTTGTATAACGCATGTATTGAGGAAACGGATCGGACGCATTGCGATTATCACGGCAGTATTATGGATGTATTGCTAATGCATCGCGCACGTTTTGTGCGTGTGCGGCATCTGCATTGTGGTCATAAAAGAAGCGCCTTTCTGCATTACTATTCACACCAACACCACAGCCTCTGGAGCAATAGCTGGACTCGGACAAGTTGATTAGTATTTTAATGATCATAGAATTGATGTTCATGTTGTCATGCAAGGATTAACTGTTCATGAGTTTGGGGAGCGGGAGGGGGGAAGCCGCTCAGGGTTTTGAGATGGTGTTTTTTTTTTTTTCAAAAAGAGAGAGTTCAAATTGAATTGCGGCTGTAACAGCAACTCTTACTTTTGCTGGAGTTAAATAAACATTCTGAAAGAGAACCAAAATCCACGGCTGACTTCTCTGCAGCTGGGGATTTACAGTATGTTGTTGGTTGGCAGCAGCTATTACATGTTTGGTGATCCATAACTACATCTGTACATCTCCACAGCTGGACTGGCACTGACTGGCAGGTATGTCAATTTCTGCCACATATAGTACTTTGGGTTTACTTGACGTGTTTGTTATGCATTCGCAAATTGTCCACAAATCAAATGCAAAGCAGACATAATACAAATGCTTTATCCATGGCCAGTCTGTATGCATTTGCTACAACTTATTTTAGTTTGTGATGTGGATGTGGTCACTCGGGAGGAGCTCGGAGTCGAGCCGCTGCTCCTTCACGTCGAAAGAAGTCAGTTGAGGTGGCTCGGGCATCTTTTCCGGATGCCCCCTGGACGTCTCGCTGGAGAGGTGTTCCGGGCACGTCCCATTGGGAGGAGGCCCCGGGGAAGACCCAGGACACGCTGGAGGGACTACATCTCTCAGCTGGCTTGGGAACACCTTGGGGTTCCCCCGGAGGAGCTGGGGGAGGTGTGTGTGGATCGGGAGGTCTGGGCGGCTTTGTTTGAGCTGCTGCCCCCGCGACCCGACTCCGGATAAAGTGGAAGAAAATGGATGGATGGATGGATGTGGATGTGATAGGCACACAATACATCCGTTTTACACACTGTCCCAGTCCGCCGCCAATCTGCAAATCCCCGTCAGTTGCGGATATCAGCGGATAACGGCGGATATACAGCGCATAGCTTCAGTATGTATTGAGTATGTAAGGCAGATGTCATCCACAACCACAATTTTGTGCAGCTCAAAAATCCTGGCAACAGAAAAACGTGCCTCTGCGGATAATTGCTGACGTGTGGAAATGTCGGCTGACTCATACAAGAATTTTCACAGATACTGCGGATGTTTAGCGAATATGAGCCAATTTTGTGCCCAATTCATACGCAAATCTTCCTATACGCCAGTGGGACTGGGCCTTTAGATACTTTTCCCCCCCCTATTTTCACAGATAAAATGCATGGAATTTTTAGTAGCTTTTGTCATATGTTGTTCAGTCTTGTTTTCTTTAATGTTGGTGAAAAAGTATGTGAGCTGAATCAACACAAGGTGCACACACCATGTTCTGTAAAGATGAGTGGTTTAATTGTTTTGGGTAAATGGCCAGTATTGCTTTTTTACAGGTGCATGGATCATCACCGGTGGTACCCACACAGGCGTGATGAAGCATGTTGGACAGGCGGTGAGGGATTATGCCCTGAGCAGCTCCATGCAGGGCCAGATTGTAGCCATTGGAGTGGCCACATGGGGAACGCTGCACAACAGGAAGACTTTGGTTAATCCAGAAGTAAGATCCATTTACACATGTGGGTTGTGACTTTTTGTGCTGACAACAGAATGCACATGCGGAAAAAAATGTTATGATGTTGATATTATGAAATGAAATATTCCACAGGGTTCTTTCCCTGCAGAATATGTGACAGATGTCCAGGGTCAGGGCCGAATGTGCTGCATTGACAACAACCACACCCACTTCTTGCTCGTGGACGATGGGACTCATGGACATTACGGTGTGGAGATCGAACTGCGCAGCCGTCTGGAGAAATGCATTTCTGAGAAGCGTCTTGGAAGCCAAGGTAAAAAAAAAAAAAAATCAATAAATAGCTAAATAAATAAAAATTAAAGCTAATGCAGGGTGTCATTACAGATAGCATCACGAAGTGTTTTTCTCTAATTGCCCCCATTTTCAATATTGAATTCTTTAATTTTTTTTATCTTCAGAGAGTTGTGTGACAATCCCAGTGGTGTGTGTGGTTTTAGATGGAGGACCAGGTACTCTCAATGTAAGTCATCAGTTACTTTATCTCTATCTAATTTAATTTATTGAATCCATTAGCTTCTGCATCAGCAGTACCTAATCTTGCAGGAGTCTGTGTTATACATTTTAATGCACAAACTATCAGGTGTGGCACAAACTGTATGGACATGACTGCAAACTCACACGACTGATAAGAGTTCAAAAAGGAGTTTAATTGGTTCAACAGGCAGGTGGTCGGTACACGTGTGGTCCAACAGCGTGGCAGAGGTAGCAGACAGACGAGAGACTCAGGCATAGTCAACAAACAGGCACAGGTTAAAATACACAGGACAAAACTAGGCATGGGACAGAGGCTGGAAAGTGACACAAAGTCGACGATCTGGCAGTGAGCTGTGAGACTGTGAGGGCTTAAATAACTGGTGGCGTAATTAGTGAAACAAGATGCAGGTGTCAGTGAAAGTTCTGGAAGGGGGTGTGACTAGTGAACAAAGATAAGCATGGGGCAAGATAGTGAAGGCAGGAAAACAGAGTGGAGTGATGAAAGAGACAAAGACACGTGAACTGGTGCAAGAGCGGAGGTGGATGAAAACACAGAGCAAAAAGAGTAATAGTGAGAGACAAAGACACAAGGGCTGGTGCAGGGGTAGTCAAATAAGAAGGGCAGACACTGAGAACAAAGATGAATCAGAAAGCAAAGACAGAATGCAGAACAACTATGACCGGCAACAACCTAAGCATGAACATATGAACTGAAAACACAATTGAGAAGAGCAAAATAAACTACTGATAAACAGAGAATAAATAAACCCGGTGACTACAGAATAATGCAATAAATAGAACAAGATAATTGAAACAGAAAATGCAACAAATAACAAGTGGAACATCAGATCAGCAACACTGAAGATAAATAATAACAAATCCCTGTGACTAAAGCATAATATAATAAATGTGATAAACAGAATGAAACTAAGACCAAAGCAATATAAGGGACCAAGAGTGAAAGCAAATAATAAACTCGAAGCACTCGGAGAGCGCAAACCTCCGCCAAGGCCATAGGGTCACTGACGTCACATGGAATACACTTTGGCAAAGAGACATTCCAAGTCATTTCACGCATCTACCATCATGTTTCATGCTCAGTGATAAATCCTCTGGGGACTGAGGGTGTTTTTTGGGCAGTTCACTTGCCTGGCAGAAATGTTTTATTATTGCTGTTAACAGCTCTCCCTGCATCCCACAATCAAGTTTTATGTCTGTTTTTTTTTTCAGGACAACCTGTACTTTCAAAATATATATGCTATAGTTGTGTTTTATAAGTATAATAAAGGTTTACAATCAGAAATAAGAAAGAAAAAAGTAAAGCGGATAATAATTTTCCACACACATTTATTCAAAACACACAGCAAACTATAATAAACTAGTAACACATCACTCCTAAAAACAATCTTTGGTGTGTCACGTGAGGTGAATCTGCCCTACGATTGGATTTTGGAAAACCATGTGACGGTGAACCTGTTATGTGTCGACGCGGGTTGAGGAGCGGACCTGCGTCTGACGGAACCCAGCGCTAAAATAACCAGAAAGCGGTTCAAATAACAGAAACAATTTATTGAGTCACCCTCTGGTGCTAAACAAAGTGTAGAAACTAAAACAGCATCATTCTGGTGGAGTGAAGGCTGGCACGCTCTCCAGCGCCCAAAAGGATCGAAGCCCGGCGCTTCTGGACTCACTGTTACCGCCAAACACCCCCCAGGTGGACACGACAAACTGACTCTCTGCGAAGGATAGAAGAGGTGAGGTAAGTCAGCAGTTACAACCAATATCCTTCAAAAGACACACACCATCAGCAACACATTCAGGTCTGTATTTTAAGCTTTATGCAAATGAGCAGCTTCTCACAACAGGTGGAGGATCACTTGTCCGCACGCCACAGCAGTGAGAAGCGAGCTGCACAATTCTCATCACAATTCAAATCTACTGCGTAACAAAATACCAAGTTACTATCAACAAGTAGTCAAACAATTAATCACCTCTGATGTGTGCTGACAGCATGTGTCCCTCACCCTTCCTGCTTCACAGGCACGATGTGTCAAACCCAGGCGCGGTCCTCAGCGTCTCACAAACGAACATCACAAGATCGAGTTCCCGGCAATTCTGCTTGAATCACACATGGCTTAAATGCAGAACGCCATCTAATTATCTGCTTCAGCTGAAAGTCTTTAAGGTTGCATGTGAGCACCATCCACAGGTGCTGCACATGATGTTGATGAGGGTGAAGGACTCTTCTGTCAGCACCTTCTCCACAGACAAATCAGTTTTCATACCACCTGGAGAGCAAAGAAAAGAAAAGAACACCAAAATGTCCAGCCACACCCCCCCAACACACAACAGAACCAATTCCGATTGGACACTCACATTGCTCACATCATCACACAGCTTCTATGAGGAGTACAAAGATGGTGGACAGTGGCTCGAAAGTCCGTGGAGTTAACTTTTCAGCAAAAAAAGTAGGTTTCTATCTCATATCATTAAAAAGTTATTTACAATTTAGTGAAGCTTGGTCTCAGCCATCGTATACGATGGCGTCGGCCCCAGAGGTTTAAACCCTTAGATCTTCAGCAAATGTATTTATAAAGAGAAACTGCATGAACTACACAAGTCTTTTTTATTTTCTAATAAGTTTATTCAATGAGAAGAAACAAATACTAAATTATTGTTGTGTCATAACTTAATTTTTGTTCAGCCTTTGTGACCCGTCTTCATGAAGTTAGATGCAAAAATGTTGAAATCAGCCCTATCCTGCAATGATAAAGAATCCTTTAAAAAATTACTGGATCCGGGTCATGTTCTGGTTCATTACCAAAATTTAATGACTTCTCAGTTAGGCCAAGATACACCCCTGGTAAAAATTTCATTGAAATCCCTTGAGGATTTTTTGAGTCATCCTGCTAACAACAAACCATCCAACAAACAAACGGACGCGACCGAAAACATAACCTCCTTAGTGGAGGTAACAAGGCAAAACTAAATACATGGCAAAGAAAAGATACACAGAGACAAAAAGAAACAAAACCAAACATAACTGAAGCCTGACCATGGCAACCTGATATAATACAAATAAAACACAGAAGATTCAGAACATGAACCCATCATGGGCAGGAGCATGACACAAACAAACATCAGAAATAATAAAACAACAGTTCATACAAGTAAACAGAACACAATTAAAACAAGACTGGATTTTTGTCAGTAAATACAAAATAAGCCAGGTCTGCCTGTTGGGAAAGTGTAGTGACACGGACCCACAACAGAGGGCGTAAATGAACGGACAATGAAAGAGTCGAATATGAACGCTTTACTGTTGTGAATGAGCACAACCACCATACAGAGGAATACAGAATTTTGCAAACAGTCAATCCACAAAGGTGACGTGTGGGCAGGCTTGAGGATAGAAGACGTCTGTCCTGAGAAGAACCGGAACCACACGATTTCCTCCGCCACCGAACCCGGAGAATACTGGAGCCGCCAAGTCCCGAGTCCCCAGGTGGCCACCGTCTCCGAATGTCGGATCTGGTACTGCTGGCGAGGAGCAGAAACAATAAGATGTGGGTGTGTGTAGACCCAGTAACAACAATGGTGGGGATTCCACCTCCACCTCAAACACAGTAACACAGTTGTGCAGAGCCTGAGTGCTACTTATCCGTTTTGGCGTGAGGGGTGAAGAGCGTCACTCCTACACAGTCCACAAAACCCAGCACCCAGCTGAAAGTAGCTACAGAAACTCCTGCAAACACTCAGAGCACAAATACAAGTGCGTTTGGTACCAAACAGAACGGCTGAGAGTTTACCTTTACAGGTCGATGATATCTCGGCAACGAGGTGGAGATGACGTCCGGGTTTTATGGAGTAGTATGATGAAGTGTAGATGGGTGACAGCTGTCATGAGATAATGAGTGACAGCTGTCACCCCCGGCTGTGTCCGTGGCGGCAGTGCCCTCTCGTGCCTGAAGCCCGCACTTCAGGCAGGGCGCCCTCTTGTGGTAGGCCAGCAGTACCTCCTCTTCTGGCGGCCCACACAACACTGCCAGCAGGTACATATGGGGTCCAGTCCCCTATGTGGATTGCCTCCCCACCCTTGGAAGTGCCATGCAACTTGTAACAATGCAACTGTAGGGATGCAGGTCAGCCCCACAGAGCCAAACGATTTGCTATCAAGAGGACTAATTTTAATCAAGACTTCCATTCTGTTTCAGCACATCCACTAAATCACCATGTGCATGAGATGCTGTGGGTATCGGTAGCTATGACGTTATCCGTCTGTCAGTAGATCTTCATTAAAATATTAAAAATTTAATTCAACTTAATTTCTGTTCAACCAAGTGTGTTCAAATGGCAACAACACTGACAGATATGTTCTCTTTGTGGTACATATAAGGGTCAGAGGTGATGGTCATATTTGGAAACAATTCAGTTCTATAAGGTGCCAAATCACATCATTCACTCCAAGGGTCTAAACTATCAGACACCACAACAAATAAAAAACCAATGTCATAAACATTGTGGTGAAAAATAAAAACCGCACATG
Organism: Thalassophryne amazonica; assembly: GCF_902500255.1. Lineage (NCBI taxonomy): Eukaryota > Metazoa > Chordata > Actinopteri > Batrachoidiformes > Batrachoididae > Thalassophryne > Thalassophryne amazonica. The sequence continues at coordinate 35,905,300 of NC_047116.1, read as the reverse complement.
AACAGTGTTCTGAGCACTTGCATTTTAAAATGTGAGGCATAAATTCTATTTTTTGTTTGTGTAGTGTTTGCTGGAAAAACAATCAAAAGCTGTTTGGTACAAGTCAGACTTAGCTGAGCTTTCTTTGTTAGCAGTAGCTCCATCTTGGTGATGAAGTCTTCACTCTCAGCTCGTCTGTAACCCCAGTGATGACCTGGGCCTCTATCAGCTGGTCGGCCACAGGAAGAAGATTTCTCAGCCTCCGTGACACCATCCATTGTGCCGGGCTGCAGCACATGCCCTCAGTGGGTGTGTTCCTCCAGTGTAGAAAAGCCTTCCAGAGGTCCTCGTTGGCACAGTCTGCTTTTCTGCATAGGCCCTTCATAATCTCAACTGCAGACTCTGCTTCGCCGTTAGCATTTGTGTGTCTCGGAGAGAACGTGACATACTCGAAGGCCCACTCCCTCGCAAAAACTCTCCACAGTCAAACTGGCTTCCATAGTCTGAAATGAACCGGTCAGGTATGCTGTACTGTGCAAACTTTGTCTTACATCTTCTGATGGCTGTTTCTGCTGACAGATCTGGGAGTAGATCAATGTCCCAGAAGTCAGTATAGTGATCCACCATGAGCAGGAAGTCCTCCCTTGTGTAGCTGAACAGGTCCATGTTCACCAGCTGCCAGGGACGTGTGGGGAGCGGGTGTTGCTCGTGTGCGTACTCTTTACACACTGAGCACTGCTGCACAGTCTTTGATTTCCCCCCTGGATGTTTGACCAGTAGAGAGTATCGCAAGGCCTGTCTGTAGCAAGCCTCACCCCCCACGTGGTTGAAGCGGATCCGTCTTAGCATCTCCGGACGCATAATTTTTGAAATGATGACGCGCTGGCTCCTAAAAAGCACACCGTCTTGTGCACTTAATTCATGGCTATGGGGCTCTCCTCCTTGTGTTCTGGGCACACCCCCAGCAAGACCGACTTGAGTGCTTGAAGACACACATCCTCCTCTGTGTTTTTGAATCTGTGTGGGTCATTGGGTGGTGACGTTTAGATAGTTTGCTTGCTGAATGGCTGCTGCGTCATACTGCTCCTGCTGCCTGCATTTCACATCTGTACCGAGTGTCCACTCTCTGTGACGGGGTGGTGGCCCTGCTGAGCGTGTCACTTATGTACATTTCAAGTCCTGGCTTGTACACTACTGTGAGGCTGTATTTCTAAAGTGTAGAGAGCATGCTCTGCAAGTGCTTCGGTGCACTGAGAAGGGCTTTCGTGAAGATTGACACTTGCAGGCGGTCTCTGCAGTCCTATCACCCCTCCCATATAGGTAGTCATGGAAACGTTGACAAGTGAATATGATGCTCAGGAATTCCTTCTCAATTTGCGCATAGTTTTGCTTCATCTGGTCAAGTGCGTGGGAGCGAACGCCACCGGCAGTCCCCCCTGAAACAGGCAGCAGCCCAAACTGGTTTGACTGGAGTCGCTCTGTATTGTGACTGGCTGGCTGACATCATAATAATGTAGTCAGCGTCTTGATTTCTTTCATAGGAGTATCATGTTTGGGCAATCAGCACCACGGCACCTTCTTATCCAGCAACATTCTTAGCAGGCACCTCTGACAAGCGCTGAATTTAAGCTATCTGCAGAATGAGCATTCTCCAAAACTGAAGCTAAAATTTCAAGCAGTGTAGCTTCGAGTTCAGTCATAATTGAGGGTCTAATGCATCGCTGCAGTAATAAAGGTTGTTGCTCCACTAAACGTGGCAGCGTAAATGTAAATCTAATAAATGAGTGGTCAGAGACCACTGATACAAGGGGAAAGATATTGATATTCGTGACAGCAATGCCACATGCGAGAACCAAATCCAGGGTATTTCCACTAATGTGTGTCGGATCCTGAATGCATTTTGAAATCCTAATGCATCCACAATTTCCATAAATGATTTGCAGAAGGGATCAGAGGGCTTATTTATATGAATGTTAAAATCACCAATAATCAAAATACACCCACTGAGCTCATCCACACGCTGTTGTAAAGCCACAGTCTGAGACTTTTCTGGAGAGGCACTCTAGGTGCCAGTCTCATCTTGTCTTTTATGCTCATCACATTGCTGGTGGCTCCAGAGGCAAGCTGGCACCTCTGGACTCCTCTATGCAGGGACAGGTTTACAAACTACTTTTTCCTTTGTGTTCACAGCCTTCATGCTCTGAGCTGTGTATACATCTTTCTCATTGCGGTGGCTGTCCTCCAGGTCCCCTGGCAATGGGTCATCCACAGAGTTCAACTGACGTGCTTGTTGGATTCAGGATTCAAGGATTCAAAGGAGTTTACTGTCATATGCACATAGGAACATGTTCCCTGCACAGTGAAATGTGTTTACTGCATTTAACCCATCCTAATTGCCAGTTAGGAGCAGATTTCGTCTTTACAGCACCCGGGGACCCAGCTCTAGATGTATGTCCCTGCCCTGAGTCACGAGCAGGGCTGAGCAAACCTTGACCGGCTTCATGACACACTTAACAAACAACAACACACATAAGCCGGTCCGGTACATAAACACACATAAAAGCACACACAAGGAAAGTATTGGGAAAGAAAAAAACCTCCATTGCTGCTGTGTTGAACACACACAGCACCACTGAAGCAAAAAAAACCCCCATAAGCACAGAAAACAGTCACAGAAAAACAGTAAACAATCAAAGCAGACAACAGACGACAGCCGAGACTTGAATGTGTCCAGTGTTCAGACAGACAGCCCGGAGGCCGCCCTTGGCGCCATCAACAGGCCTTATCTGCCCATCCTGGGGGGGGATCCCAGTCCTGAATCAGTCCACCAGAGTCCAAGGTCCCACAGTCAACATCACAAGACTGGGAGGGGGAAAGACAAGAGAGGAGTGTTCCTCGGGGGGAGGATTTTATCTCAGCGGCCTTGAAGGGCAGCTGGTGTTTGGAAACCAAACAGATATCCAGATTAACAGACGCCTGAAAGATTCCACTGTCTGAAACTTCAGAGTGGCTCCCAAATACATCTGAATAGAGGAGAAGAGATGTGGTCATTACTGACGATCAAAGCGGTTTTCCAGTGCATCCATTCTCCCCGAGATGGATTCCAACGTGCGGTTAACATCCGCCGACTGAGCTGACACTGCCCTTCCAATTGAATCGATCATGTGGGGCAGCCTGGATGGGCCAATTAATGCAGACTTCACCTACTTAATTTTCCGGTAAACCAGTGCTATGGCCGCTCCACACAGCAGAAACCCGGTCACCACAGCTCCAAATAAGTAAACATCTTCAACGTCCTCCACAGACAATGTGTACAGGCACATGACTTGCCACCTCCGCCAGCTGTCCATCACGTAACCCGTCACATGTGTCCCGGCAGGACAGGTCGGGTCCTCCGCTCCCGAGTGTCTTGTAGAAAAAATAGTATCAATTGCTTTCAGAGACCACTTGATTAGATCCATTTTGCCGTTTCCAGAGGAGCAGGGCTGGCAGCCTCACAGACAAACACGCTACAGTAGCAGGAAAGTTGGGGAGGGAGGAGGAAAGAAAAATGTGACCGTCCCGACCGAGAGCAAGAAGGCAAAAAAAAAAAAGTGTTGGCCACTTTTCATGCATACTTTGGCAGTGATTAGCAGTGCCACACGTGCAGTGCCGCAAGTGACATGACTTTATAAACACAGGGCACAGGTCTCGTGTCCGTCTGTGTGGTGTGCCACAGTACCTGCATTCACCTGTGCTTCTCTGTGGCTGTGCAGAAGTGTTGGTGGAGTCGGCCGGTGTGGTGGTAGGTCTCCATCCTGGTTGCTGTCCATGTGCCACATTGATACTCCCTGGCCACAGCACTGCTAAGTGACATGGATTTTAATTTATTGTCCAACACCTCCACTGCACGGCCAATGTCAATAGCCTCTTCCAATGTAAGGTCCTTTTCTGTTAGCATGTGTGGTGTGACGCCCTCATCAGTTATTTTAATAACAAGCCTGTCCCTTATGATCTCATCTCTCATAGCTCCAAAATCACGTATGGCAGCTTTCTCTCTGTCTTGTGACAAAAGCATCCATGGATTCTCCTTCCTCTTGCTTAAGGTTGCCAAAAACATACCTCTCAATGATGACCTTTTTGTGGGTGTGAAGTATTGCTCCCGCGTCATTCTGCTCTTCTGCTGTGAATCTCAGGTTGTGCTTGTAAACATGATGGAAGTCCTACCCCTTTAGCCTCCTGGGCATTGCTGCCCTCACTGGCTTCTCTGCCTTATTGATCCCGGAATAATCTTCAAACTCTGATCGAAAGCTTTTCCAGTTGCTGTGAAGATCCCCAGCCATCTTCATAGGCTCCAGTGGTGGAATGTTGGAAGCCATCATCTCGGCATGGTGCTAACACTCGCAGGCTAAATGGAACTCCTAACTAAGCGTAGCAAAGTAAATAAAGGCACACAGTCTCAGCAACAAGGCAACGTAGGGCTCACTCTGGGTTCCAATACAGCTTCTAACCTCATGTTCCAGGTGTAGGTGCATAGATAATAACAACCAGTCAGGCTGTGTCTCTCAGTCATATGTATGCACCGGCTGTGCACATAACAGAACAGGTGGGTTACACAGAACAGTGCATAAACATGCGTGCCCCCAGAGGGAGCTGTTGGCTGCATAACATTACCATACAACAGTAAATGGAAATTCAAATGGTTTGTGTGTGTATGTAAGACACAAATCACTTGCAAATTTGGGGGGAAAAAATCTTGCTGTTAGCCAAGTAAGTGTCATAGAGTAGATTATGTTGGACATACTGACGTTTTTCTGCATGTGATACCTCTAGCTGAAAATTGATTCCACTCAAGCTTCTTTCATAAACTGTCTGTTGTGTCTCCTCATAGACCATCTATAATGCCATGCTAAATGGGACACCATGTGTGATCTTAGAGGGCTCTGGGAGAATAGCTGATGTGATTGCTCAGGTGTCAGGTTTGCCAGTCTGCAGGGTCACTATTGCCCTCATGCATCAGTTAATGAAAAAGTTCTTTGGACACGAGTATCAAAGGTTCTGTGACCTCAAGATTATAGAATGGACCAAGAAGGTATTTGAAAATAATGCATATTCAGCCCTTTTTTGACAAAAGGCATCCAACCTGAATTTGATGTATCACTTGCAGATTGTGTTTGTTTTTCTCATCCAGATTCAGGACATAATCAGGATGCCACATTTGCTGACAGTCTTCAGAGTGAGTGAGGATAAGCACGGGGATCTGGACGTGGCAATTCTACAAGCTTTACTGAAAGGTATTTTACCTTAATTACCTCAGAGGTACTTTGATACAACGCAGCATTACATTGAGGTTTAGGAAAGCATGCATTGCTTCTTAGCAAATGCATGGTGTTCCTGGAACCAGCGCACGCCCTTGTGGCCTTGCGCAAGACATAATAGATTTGTGTTTAGTGGATAGATAGATGTGTGGAAGAGATTTGAGCAAGGCAAGCTCCCTGCAGATGTAATGTTACTCTTTAGAAAAGTAACTGGGCTATAGCGATAAATGTTATGGGATCACAATCCTGGAGAGATAATCTTGCTGATATTTTTGGCTTTTCTATACAGGGAGACACTTTGCTTTGATACCTGCACCCCAGCAGACCACAGCAAGGTAGATGATGCTCGCAACAACAGACTGATAGAACATCTGGAGCATTCTGTTACATACATTAAAGGATCTGAGCCTCCTCATGAAGTAAAGCTGGCTCGGGTCCTTCTTGTAGACCAGTGGTGTCCAAAATATTCCACGAAAGGCCAAGACGGTGTCGGTTTTCTTTGCAACCACTGACTCCAGCAGGTGATTTCACTGATTAACATCAGTTTGAGCAGATGGATGAGTTCATCAGTGAAATCACCTGCTGGAGTCAGTGACTGCAAATAAAACCTGCACCCTCTTGGCTCTTCCTGGAATACTTTGGACACCAATGTTATAGACGGTCTTTGTGTTCGTAGACCACTCCGGTTTATTGTGCAGGTAGATGCCCAGATAATTATATAATAGTTCCACTGATGCAGGCTGAAGAAGGTGGGGGCTTGTTTTTTCTTCCTGAAATACACCACCATCTCCTTGGTCTTTGCCACTTTCAGATGCAGGTGATTCTCCTCACACCACCTCATGAACTGGTCAACCAGGTCCCTATACTCATCCTCCCAACCATTTTCCACATACAAAACTATGGCCGTGTCATCAGAAGATTTCTGTAGGTGACACGACTCAGTGCAGTACTTAAAGTCTGCAGTGTAGGTGATGAAAATGAATACTCATGAACTCCAAACTTGCTAAACTGTCCTTTCATATACTGTCTTTCTTGATCATAATTTGTATATTTGTGATTGCGTTCATAATAGTCTCCTAATCAAATAAATCAGTTAGCTGCTTTCCTATTAGGCCTTATGTTGCTGTTGTTGGGAAGGTGTCGTGACACGGACCCACAACAGGGGGCGTTAATGAACGGACAATGGATAAGCCAAAAAATAACAATTTAATGTTGTGAATCGCACAACGAAGTACAGACAATAACAATATTGTGGAATGTCAATTATACACAAGGTGACGTGTGGGCAGGCTCGAAGATAGAAGACGTCTGGCAAGAGAAGAGCCGGATCCCACACAGCTTCCACCACCAACGGATCTGAAGAACACCGGAGCCGCCAAGCCCTGCGCCCCAGGTGGCCACTGTCTTCAGCAGTCAGACCCGGTACTGCTGGCAGAGAACAGAAACAGTATTGATGAGTGTGAGTTCGCACACTCAGTCTGTGTTCCTTTGGGAGGGAGCACCTCCACCTCCAATCACACACTCGTGCAGCTCCTGTCTAATCACTTATCTGGTTGGGGTGTGAAGCGAAGCCGTCGCTGATCACACCAAACGCCAATCCCACAGATGAGGAAAACACCACAGGAAAACGGCTGCAAAGAAGTTCAGAGTATTACTCAATGTTTTAGTTCAGCAGAGAAGATTACCTGAATGGTAGCTGATTTCTCGGCAGGGAGGTGGAGTTGCAGTCCGGCTTTTATGGAGGTTGACGTAGATGAGTGACAGCTGGTGGTGATGATGTGACAGCTGTCACTCCACTGGTTTCGGCGCCCTCTCGTGCTTGAAGCCCGCACTCCAAGCAGGGTGCCATCTGGTGGTGGTGGGCCAGCAGTACCTCCTCTTCAGCGGCCCACACAACAGGACCCCCCCCTCAACCGGGCGTAGAAGTCGGCCAGGAGGGCCGGGGTCCAGGATGAAGCTCCTCTTTACCCAGGAGCGTTCCTCGGGGCCATACCCCTCCCAGTCCACCAGATACTGGAACCCCTGACCCTTACGACGGACGTCCAGGAGCTGACGCACGGTCCATGCCGGCTCCCCGTCGATGATCCGGGCAGGAGGCGGTGCAGGTCCAGGGGTGCAGAGTGGTGAGGTGTGGTAGGGCTTGATAAGTGACACATGAAAGACAGGATGGATCCGCAGTGAAGCTGGCAGATGTAGCTTCACTGCGGCCGGGCTGAGGACTTTGAAGATGGGAAACGGTCCGATATACCTGTCCTTGAGTTTCTGTGAGTCCTCTTGAAGTGGGATGTCCTTTGTCGACAACCACACCTCCTGCCCGGGCTGGTATGCAGGGGCCGGGGAACGCCGGCGGTCTGCATGGGCCTTGGCCCTCGTCCAGGCCTTCAACAGGGCAGAACGTCCCAGGTGAGAGTGGCCACGACAGTGGACTCGGGGATGATGGTCTCTGTGGGGTGTGACAACTCGGCCTTGGCCTCCTCTTCATGCACCCGGGACAGGGCATCCGATCGTTGGTTCTTGGTCCCGGGGCGGTATGTAATCTGGAAGTCAAAGCGCCCGAAGAACAGTGACCAGCGGGCTTGCCTGGGGTTCAGCCGCTTGGCGGTCCGGATGTACTCCAGGTTCCGATGGTCCATGAAAACCGTGAAGGGCACCGTCGCTCCCTCCAACAGGTGTCTCCACTCTTCAAGAGCCTCCTTCACCGCCAGGAGTTCCCGATTGCCGACATCATAGTTCCTCTCAGCCGGAGTCAACCTGCGGGAAAAATAGGCACAAGGGTGGAGAACCTTATCAGACTCCCCGCTCTGGGACAGCACGGCTCCTATCCCTGAGTCAGAGGCATCCACTTCCACTGTGAACTGGCGATTAGGATCAGGCTGCTCCAGAACTGGTGCAGACGAGAACCGGCGTTTCAACTCCCTAAATGCAGCTTCGCACCGATCCAACCAGGTGAAGGGGACCTTAGTGGAGATCAGGGCTGTCAGGGGGCTAACTACCTGACTGTAGCCCTTAATGAACCTCCTGTAGAAATGTGCAAAACCGAGGAACTGTTGCAGTTTCCTACGGTTTGTTGGTTGGGGCCAATCTCTCACCGCCGCAACCTTGGCCGGATCAGGGGCGACGGAGTTGGAGGAGATTATGAACCCCAGGAAGGACAAAGAAGTGCGGTGGAACTCGCTCTTCTTTCCCTTCACAAACAGCCGGTTCTCCAACAACCGCTGTAGGACCTGACGTACATGCTTGACATGGGTCTCAGGATTCGGAGAAAAGATGAGTATATCGTCTAGATATACGAAGATGAACCGATGCAGGAAGTCCCGCAAGACGTCACTAACCAACGCTTGGAACGTCGCGGGCGCATTGGTGAGGCCGAACGGCATGACCAGGTACTCAAAGTGACCTAACGCGGTGTTAAGTGCCGTCTTCCACTCGTCTCCCTCCCGGATCCGAAACAGGTGATAAGCATTCCTAAGATCCAATTTTGTGAAAATTTGGGCTCCATGCAAGGGCGTGAACACTGAACACAGGTATCGGTTGCGAACCGTGATCTCGTTCAGCCCTCTGTAATCAATGCATGGACGGAGTCCGCCGTCCTTCTTGCCCACAAAAAAGAAACCAGCACCCATCGGGGAGGTGGAGTTCCGGATCAACCCGGCAGCTAACGAGTCCTGGATGTAGGTCTCCATTGATTCGTATTCCGGACGTGAGAGGTTGTACAGCCTGCTGGACAGGTACTCAGCGCCCGGTATCAAATCAATGGCACAATCGTACGGACGGTGTGGTGGCAGCGTGAGTGCCAGATCCTTGCTGAAGACGTCAGCAAGGTCATGGTACTCGGCTGGCACCGCCGCCAGATTGGGGGGGACTAAAACCTCCTCCTTAGCTGTCACACTGGGTGGAACCAAGGATCCTAAACACTCCCGGTGGCAGGTTTCGCTCCACTGAACCACAACCCCAGATGGCCAATCAATCCGGGGATTGTGTTTTAACACCCATGGAAAACCCAAAATCACTCGGGAGGTAGAAGGTGTTACATAAAACACAATCTCCTCCCTGTGATTCCCAGATACAACCAAAATCACGGGCTGTGTCTGGTGTGTGATTAGTGGAAGAAGGGTGCCATCTAGTGCCTGCACCGACAATGGTGATGGTACGGCCACTAGAGGGAGCCCAACCTCCTTTGCCCATCTGCTATCCAGCAGATTCCCCTCCGACCCCGTGTCCACCAGTGCTGGGGTGTGAAGGGTTAGATCCCCACTCAGGATCGTGACTGGGATACGTGCAGATTTTCAGGGTCTCCCCGCGTGGGTATTGTGACCCACCCTTAGCCCAGTCTCTAAGGACGAGTGCTGCTGTTTTGACTGTTTGGGGCATTCTCTCTGTGTGTGCTCGGTTGAGCTGCAGAGAAAACACTCTCCACGGATCAGCCTCCTTTGTCTCTGATCTGATCGCTTTTTCGCCCTGCTCATTTCCATAGCAACGTCAGCAGGGGGAGCTGTCGTCACGTGGAGAGCCCTGGCTGTGGAGCGTGGGGAAGTCGGCTCCCTTTCGGACCCGGGAGGAAGAGGGACGGCTTGTGCCTGACCACGCCCTTCGTCTCGCTCCTGTCGGTGTTCTGTTAATCGGTTGTCTAACCGTATAACCAGGTCGATAAGCCCGTCTAAATCCCGCGGCTCGTCCTTCGCCACCAGGTGCTCCTTAAGGACCAGGGACAGTCCATTTACAAAGGCGGCGCGGAGCGCAACAGCATTCCAGCCGGCTCACGCTGCCGCGATGCGGAAGTCGACTTCATACTTCGCTGCGCTCCGACACCCCTGTCTTATCGACAGCAGCACGCTTGAAGCGGTCTCGCCTCTATGGGGGTGGTCGAACACCTGTCGGAACTCCCTCACAAACTCAGTGTAAATCGTTAGGAGCCGTGAATTCTGCTCCCAGAGCGCCGTAGCCCAGGCGCGTGCCTCTCCTCGAAGCAAATTTATAACGTAAGCCACCCGGCTAGCGTCTGACGCATACATGACGGGACGCTGTGAAAAGATGAACGAGCACTGCATCAAGAAGTCCGCGCATGTCTCCACACAGCCTCTGTACGGCTCCGGAGGGCTTATGTATGCTTCAGGGGAAGGTGGGGGGGTTCGTTGAACGACCAGTGGAATGTCTGTCTCTGGCATTCGGTCAGCAGGAGGAGGTGCTGCAGCAGCGCCCTGAGCATGCGCTTCCACCTGGGCGGTGAGAGCCTCCATCCTTCGATTGAGAACAGTGCTCTGCTCGGTAACTAAGTCCAACCGAGCAGTAAAAGCGGTTAAGATGTGCTGCAGCTCACCTAACACGCCTCCTGCTGGCGCCTGTGCACCTCGCTCTTCCATTGGCTGTTCAAGCGATGGTTGACGCCCCTCGGGATCCGTCACGGTGGCCGAGAAATCCTGTTGGGAAGGTGTCGTGACACAGACCCACAACAGGGGGCGTTAATGAACGGACAATGGATAAGCCAAAAAGTAACAATTTAATGTTGTGAATCGCACAACGAAGTACAGACAATAACAATATTGTGGAATGTCAATTATACACAAGGTGACGTGTGGGCAGGCTCGAAGATAGAAGACGTCTGGCGAGAGAAGAGCCGGATCCCACACAGCTTCCACCACCAACGGATCTGAAGAACACCGGAGCTGCCAAGCCCTGTGCCCCAGGTGGCCACTGTCTTCAGCAGTCAGACCTGGTACTGCTGGCAGAGAACAGAAACAGTATTGATGAGTGTGAGTTCGCACACTCAATAATCCCACAGTCTGTGTTCCTTTGGGAGGGAGCACCTCCACCTCCAATCACACACTCGTGCAGCTCCTGTCTAATCACTTATCTGGTTGGGGTGTGAAGCGAAGCCGTCGCTGATCACACCAAACGCCAATCCCACAGATGAGGAAAACACCACAGGAAAACGGCTGCAAAGAAGTTCAGAGTATTACTCAATGTTTTAGTTCAGCAGAGAAGATTACCTGAATGGTAGCTGATTTCTCGGCGGGGAGGTGGAGTTGCAGTCCGGCTTTTATGGAGGTTGACGTAGATGAGTGATAGCTGGTGGTGATGATGTGACAGCTGTCACTCCACTGGTTTCGGTGCCCTCTCGTGCTTGAAGCCTGCACTCCAAGCAGGGCGCCATCTGGTGGTGGTGGGCCAGCAGTACCTCCTCTTTAGCGGCCCACACAACACTGTTACTGATTTCAGACACTGATTTTCACAACAGAAATAAGTAAAGTAAAATTATATTTTTACGCGGTGCTTATTTAATTCACAAAAGAGTTCAGGTTAATCAAAATGACCAGTTTTATAAATGCTAATGGAAGAAAAAGTCCCATCAGTTTTTGTGTAATCCTGTTAAACAACCAGCCAACAGATGGTGGAGATCACATTATCTGATTGAATGGATCTTAGAATAAAGATAACTGGAGTATCAGCTAATTGATGAAATGGTAAATTATCTGCACAGCTTCAAGATTCAGTGAATCTTTGGGAATTGAGAGCTGGAAGAGGCAGTTGGAACTGGCCATAGCTTGGAACCGGGTGGACATTGCAGAAACAGGGATCTTTATTGAGGAGAGCCACTGGAAGGTGAGACACCATATTACACATTATAACACAAATACCACTATCTGCATCAGGGTATTTCCAGATGACAGTGTAAATAAAGAAAACCTCTGTGTTATCTACGTGATCACTGTAACAACGTGAGCATACGGAGCAGTTGAGTAGGTTTATAACAATGAGTCTGTTCGAGTGCTGTTGTTGCTGTGGTCTGAAAACAGATCACTGCTTTGTGTGTAATAGTTTTACATGGATACCATTGACAGCCATTACGCAATACCTTTCAGTTGAATGTGAAAATGGAAATATTTTCAGCTACCATGAATAAAAATCACATTGTTTTCAACTCCTACAACAGAAAACTTTAGTGCCTACCTCCTGAGACCAAGCATTTAAAAACTCATGAGTTAATGTCAGTGAAACGCTACAGACATTTGACCTGTTGTCCTCAGTATCATTTTTGTATACTCCTGTATGGCCAACTTCAACTTTGTTTTCTAACCAGCCCCTCATATACGAGGTCTGTTAGAAAACTATCCGACCTTTTTATTTTTTAAAAAACTATATGGATTTGAAACGTGTGCTTGCATCAGCCAAGCTTGAACCTTCATGCGCATGCGTGAGTTTTTTCACGCCTGTCGGTTACGTCATTCGCCTGTGGGCAGGCTTTGAGTGAGCACTGGTCCACCCCTCTCGTCGGATTTTCATTGTCAGGGAAATGGCTGAGCGATTGGAGCAGCACTGAATCAAATTTTTCCAGAAACTGTGAGAGACAGCTAGGTGGAAACCATTCGGAAGATTCAGACGGCTTTCGGTGAAGATACTCTGGGCGTCACACAGATTAAGGAGCGGTACAACCGGAGTAAAGACGGCCCACAGCGGCGGAGGGCGCTCTGCACTCCGAGCGGCCATTGACAGGCTGAAACGACCAGATCATTTCCAAAGTGAAGGCTGTGTTGATCCGGGACGTCGTCTGACTACCAGAGAAATTGCAGAAGAGTTGGACATCAGCACTTTTGCGGCACATTCCACTGTTACAGGAGATTTTGTAATGAAAGACGTGCGGAGGAATTCGCGCATCGGGAAGGAGCCTCAATGGCGCGCAACAAAAAGCACGTCCGTGTTGGAAACTATTCGGAAGATTCAGACGGCTTTCGGTGGCTTTTCAGTCGAGTGAGTATCCGAGAAATTGTGTAACAGCTGGGCATGTCACAACATGTCCCGTGAGACTTCCAACACGGATGTACTTTTTGTTGCGCCATTGCCCATGATGTGACTGAACCAAAGTAACAAATTGATAAAACATGATCACATTGGAACAAAAACAATCAACTGAAATGTGTGAACATGATTACAAAAATAAACAAATGATGAAACAAACGTTAAAATAAATGCAGGGACCACAAGTGAACTAAAACTAAAAAAGTGAACAAATTATAGAAAAATAACTTAACTAAAATGGGGGGGAATTTTTTAAAAACATGACCACATGTTAACCAAAAGGAGTGAAACTATTGATTTTGAAAAGCGTGTAGAATGTGGTTTTGGAAAATATGCCGTATATATGCCGTATTCAAGATGATATATGCTGTATGTTGCTCTAAAATCTGTGTAGCCTTCTGCATGAATGCTGCCATCACAGAAGAGTAAATTAGCTTTGCCAAGGGCATTGACACAACCCCACATTATGACAGAACCTGGCTTTTGTACTTGTTGCTGATAACAATCCTTTTTGCCTGTAACACACAGCCTTGATTGTTTCCCCCCCAAAAAAGGATCTGGAGTGCTGATTATGTGTGACCACAGTACACATCTTCATTGTGTGATGGTCCAACACAGATGCCTGTAAGCCCAGAGACGTTGATCCTGCTTCAGGACAATGTTAACATAAGGCTTCTTTTTTGAACAATAACATTTTGAAGTGGTGTTTATGAATGTAACTCCATGTTGTGGTGCTTAACAAACATTTCCCATAGTATTCTCTTGCACATACAGTTATATCAGCTATTGATGAATGATGGTTCTTGATGCAGTGCCGTTTGAGCCTTTCCCCGTTTGTGGTTAATTTGTTGTCTGGTATGACCACGCATACACTGGTATAAGATGTCTACCTGCAAGCCCAGGGGACCCCAGGTCCTGCAATGATTCTCACTGCTGATGATCTGGCCTAGGCTTTTTATTGGCCTGAATATTCATGAGAAAATTGTTGAAACCCCTGTGCAGTAAAATGGAACCAATAATGCCCCCTGGTGAGATGAGGCCATCTACACCCTAAATGGCTTAATCTTTTTCCCCTAAAAGCAGGTGTTTTAACCCTCAAGCGACCGAGCTATTTTAGCGACTAATATGACCGAGTGAGGTTATTTATGACTCCTCCAACTTTATATTGGAATGCGTCTATATAAATGATTGGTTTAGAGTTCTTCATATGTAGTATACTCCCTAATACAGTTGTCCATCATCTAATCTAGTAAGGTACAAAATTTGATCATTATTTTACCAAAAAGTAGGCAAAAAACACACACTGATGACCTTGTCTGTTACATCATGTAAAAAGCACGTTTATTTCCTTGCATTTTTTTTCTTTGCATCAAAAATGAAAACAGTACATCATAAAAAGTAAAGTTTCATTGAATACAATATGTATTACAACGTGGTAGGATAAATTATAGCATCACAATTTCCATAACGATTCTATATCAGGGTGGTCTGAGATCTCGGAGGTACGATCTTCACTGCATGACACTGACTCATCTACATCAATGGAGGTATTTTTATACTAACTCTGGGCATCAAGAATCAGTTTCAGTGCTTATGCAGCTGTAAATCTTGGTATTCCAGGTCTGTTGGCCATGTTTCCCTGCTAAACAGTAAAATATATTGATTAGAGTTGGCAAATTACGATACCATCTGAAACTATGATGTCGAAAATCTCATAGATCTCTCTGGGGTCATAACCCAGCACACGTTTGGATTATAGTTGTCACATGGATCAGATTCTTTGAGCACATGCAGGACAAATAGATTGACAGATTCATAGTAGGAAACCTTTTTCCTATTTTCATTTGGGGAATGGTGCACAAACATACACCTGGGGTCATAAATAACCCCGCTAAGTCACTTGAGGGTTAAAAGGTCCCTGCCATGCCTTGTTCAGTGTAATTTTATGGTAAAAAAAAAACAAAGACAACATGTGGAAAAAGCTTATTTTATTCTTCAAGAATATGTAAAAACATCATAGCGTGGCAGGGACACTTTAAATCTTGTTCATCTTTTCTTTCTGCACCAGACAGAGCCTTTTTTTTTTTTTCCAATACCTTATTTGGTAGTCCATTTAAACAACCATACATCACACCCAAAATTAATCCTTTCATTTAAAATCAAAAACCCTTTTTTGTAAAGACTGAACCCTTTAATCACTGTAACATCATATTTGGTAATATGTTTTCCTGCTGTTAACTTCTTTAGGTTGTTTATGCCTTTCTTTGACTTTGAATATCATGACACATGAATAGTTACCATTCATTCTGTAAATAAAATGTCAACAAATTTCAAAAATAAAATACTGAGTTTACTGATTTGTTAACTTCAGCACATAAATGTATCATTCAAAAACCAACTCTGTTGCTCTGTGCCCCCAGACAGTGACAGCATCACTTCTTAAAATTGCATTTCTTCACCATCAGCGCTGAACTTTGATCAGTTCCTCAGTCTTTGGAGAGCAGGTTTCCTGTTTAAACCCTTCACACTCAGTTTAACAGACAACTTGACTTCATTTTCTGAACAACAAAAATCACTCATATTCATACAAGAAACATAAAGAAACTCTGGCTGCCAGTTTTCACGCATGGTAATTAATTCACGGCTGTTTTCTTTTCATTTGCAAACCTGCACTCGTGTTAAATTCAGTTTTATTACCCGACCCTTTCAGTTCCGGTTTTTCCTGTTTTTGCACACTGTCATTCTTTAGAACAGGCCAGGATCTAAATGTCTGAAATATCACAAATGTTCAATATCCACATCTTACGACAATTTTTAAAAAATAGTTCAATAATTTTCTTCAGCATTTGTTGACAAACTAATGATTCTCTGCCCATCTTTGCTCCTCAGTCTCAGCCTTTCATGGATACTGCTTTTTTGCATGATTCCAGCTGCCTGTTGACATCACCGGTTTGAAATGACATCTTTCTTTCTTTAAATTGACCTCATTACTGTCGCTAAATTTCCCTCGTCCCAACATTTTTGGAATGTGTTGCAGGCCTAAAGTGCAGGAATGGATGCATATTAACAATTAAAATGAATTTGGCCACACAAAACACAAAATATCTTGGGTTCATACTGCCTATAATGTGGTGTAAGAATCACTGTGTTTTCTTTGTTGTCAAGTTGCATTTTCCATAACGCACCAACTTTTTCTCATTTGGGGTTGAACAATGCATTGGTGAAATGTGAATGACCATGTGTTAATAGAAACAAAAACAAACATCATGATTTAACAAAAATGAGAGAACAAATTATTAAATCCAGTGATGATTTAACTACCATAGAATGACCTTTCTTGTCATTGTACATACGTACAATGAAATATTGTCCTCTTCATTTAACTCATCCTAATTATAGTTAGACATAATCCAACTATAAGAGCAGTGGAGCAGCCACAGTCTGGTGCACAGGGACCGACCCCAAGATGTAGAGACGCTGCCTTGGTGAGGAGCAGAGAAAAGAGCCGACCCTAAATAAGAATGTTTTTGATTGAATCTTGCACTTTTTGTCTTGATCCTCTGTCACCATCCTTCAGTCCAGTGACCTCCACTGGGCCATGTTCTCAGCCCTGGTTGGCCACAAGCCTCAGTTTGTAAACTTGTTGGTGGAGAACGGAGTGAGTCTCAAGGATTTCCTCCAGGAAGAGGGTATGCTGTGCGAACTCTACAAACAGATGCCCAACTGCCTCTTTCTCCGTAAACTGGCCAAGCGGGTCCAGAGTAGTCAAAGGAACAAGAGGCAAGGGTTCCACATCAGGTCTCATGGTATATCAAGACAAACTCCAAGCATCTCAATGGTTCACGTCTCCAGCGTGGTGCAGCACTTGCTGGGTAGTTTTACTCAGCCTCTCTACCCTCTCATCACCATGAGATATCACATCAACAAGACTCTGGAGGATACATCTATATGTGTGAGTGAGCTCATGATGGCATCTAATACAAAAAAAAACCCCACTCATGATTAAATTATTATATGCTAAAGAATCATTCAAGCTTTACTGACCATGGAAGTCTCCACTCTTCCTTCAGCTCTCAGGTAAAGACCAGGGCGGCGTCCAGGCTCCTCTTCGAGAGGATGGTTCTGACGCTCACATTGATCCAGGCAGAGACCTTTTCCTTTGGGCTGTTGTCCAAAACAATAAAGAACTGGCTGAAATTGCATGGGAGCAGGTGATTCAAGGGCAAACTTTGCTGTAGTAGAGATCTCGGTACAATACAAAGTGTTACTAATAAGTGTTTTCCCCTGGGTGTTGACAGTGTAGGGACTGCATGTCTGCTGCTCTGGCAGCCACTAAAATCCTCAGGAAAATGGCTGACGAGGGAAGTGATGCAGATGAGGCAGCGGCCATGAGACAGCTCTCCAATCACTACGAGAAACATGCCATCGGTAAGCTGTCACAAACCTGATTCATTTTGCTGATGTGGAAAATATCTCCATAGATGTTTTATGTGTATTGTAGGTGTGTTCACTGAGTGCTACAACAATGACCAGCAACGAGCTCTGAAGCTGCTGGTTCGAGCATCTCCTTCTTGGGGAAGGACGACATGCCTGAGGCTGGCACTGGAGGCTGATGATAAAAACTTTGTGGCACACTCTGGCGTTCAGGTAGGCCTTCTTCCCCTTTGTCATTATTTTATAATTTTTACAACCCAGGAGTGTGGAAACATTTTTTTCATCTGTTTATGGGGAATCTTCACAGTGCACACAGTGACTATTTGGAAATGTGTCACTGTAAATGTTACAAATGATATTCAAATTTTCTATTCCAGCAAAACCTACCTGACTAAGTGAAGGATGAATTTTGACTTAAAAGAAAAATTCTGAGTGAACAGCTGAGTATTTGGGATGGCTAGCATACTGGTACAGTTTTGTTTTACGCTTTTTACTCTTTTAATTCATTTATTAGTAATTGGATTGGCTGCGGCCTCAACTTCACCTAAATTCTGGGTCTTTTATTGAAGTTTAGGGCTAGTGGCCAGCGATCACCTTAGTATTTCTCTGTTTTTCTTGTTGTTTAATGCTGGCAAATTATACAGTATTTTTTGTCTTTCTGATGCCTGATTCTGTTTTTTCTCTTTAAGGTGCAGCTCCATCCAGAGATGGGGGTTGTATTCATGTTGGCGACCCTCCTGTCCTGTGCACCAATAGCATTTCTTGTATATTCGTCCGTGAATTGTTCTGTAATTTATGTCTGTAGCATGGCCCAAGCAGAGGGTCACCCCTTTGAGTCTGGTCTGCTTGAGGTTTCTTCCTCAGAGGGAGTTTTTCCTTACCACTGTTGCTCTGGGGGTTGGTAAGGTTAGACCTTACCTGTGTGAAGCGCTTTGAGGCAACTCTGTTGTGATTTGGCGCTATATAAATGAAAATAAATTGAAATTGATTATCCTGCATCAAGATTACATTCCACGCGTTCAAAGATGTCATAGACTCAACCACCAGAAATATATCTGTATGCTGTAAAAGTCTGTGATGAGTTGTGTATCCCTGATGTGTTACTGTGTGACGTGCAGGGAAATGCTAACACTAACCATAACCTGAACTATAACCAAAGATGAAAGTTCCCTCCTGATGCACAAATGAAACAGATTAATCCATGCACTGTCAGAGAGGAATTAAACAGCTGTCAAAAATGCACAGCTGCCAAAAACCCAGGTCTCCCCACCACTCACTCAGTGAAGCAAACTGATTACACAGTGATGGAAAAGGATACTGGTCAAGTTTAAAAAATGTGTCAACTTGGGAGTGATGATTTAGAAAATGACCAGTACTGCAGTCCTCACACACTAAAGTAGTCTTGTATAATAATGTCACAATAGTCTAAGGCAGGTTTCCACAAGGGTGTTAATCTGTGCATGCATGCCTATGTATTCAATTCAGTTCAGTTTATTGTCATCCAACGAATGGAACATGTACAACGAAAAGTATTATGTGCTCCTAAAACAAGTACAATCCTAACAAATAAATATATACAAATGAATAAGCTCAGAAATAAACTTTTTTTTTTTTAAATGACTGAATACATAAGTAAGCATGGTGATGTGTATGTAATATTTTGACAAAGACTTTGTGTATCAATGTGAAACTTTGTACACACAGCCACTTCACTGAGATCTTGTAAAAGTTTGATGCCAGTTATTATGTTTCACCAATTTTGGCCAAAAGGGGCCAGAGTCTCTGTAACCATGTGTTTGTCAAATCTTGAAAAAGCATCCATATATCACAGTGAAACTTGGTATACAAAGTCACCTCCCTAAGACTTCAGAGAAGTTTAACACTGGAGTTGGCACTGAGGGTTGGGGTAAGTATTTCGTTTGTTTTTGATTTCGTGACATGCCAATGAATCAGAATCAGCATGCCTTTATTGTCATTGTATCGTTATAAACCATACAACAAAACTTGATGTGCTCCACACATTCAATCAATCATGCACAGATTCTAAAAAATAATTAATAAATAAATACCCTACATAAATATTGCAGGTAAAGAGAGCATTGCAGATATTACACTTAACATTGGAGAAAAGAAAAAAAAACATCATGTTGTGTATTTGAGTCGATTTAAGGTGCATATTTCTGTAGAGAAAAATCTATGGTCGAGTCTGTTAGTCTGGATTTTGAGTGACCTGTAGCACCTCTCTTACTTTGAACAGCTCTAGCCCAGCCAAAAATGGTTCCACTTTAATATTAGACTCAAAAGGTTTTAGCTAATTTTGTGTCAATGAGTAGCACACTCAATTTAAAGATTTAAAAAATAAATCTTGACGTCCTTAATCTCTCCTTTATTTGGATTTAAAACTGCATCCAGGGTTAGAGAAATCAACCGGTTTGAGGACACGGATCAGTAACTTTTGTCCTATGTCTAGTCTATATTTCCCCCGCTAGACCAATGACTGGTTAAAAATCATGTCGTTCTAGTCATTAAATGTGTTCACCTAGACTGACTATTTTTTTATCTTGCACCTTAAATAACTGAGCCGCTGTTCGCAGATTACAATGACCCGCACTGTGCCACTCAGTCACACCAATGACTTCATGAATGAAGCTCGGTCAACAAAGGAGAATCGTGTAAAAGTATGCAGTGTCCACACGCCACATTCATCTTAAATAAAATGTCTTTAACAGGAGCAGTGCAGAGGAAGAGTAGCAGAGCAGAGCAAGTTCACAGACAGACTTAGCAAGAGTTACCATAGCAAAGCTGCATGCCCATATATGGCACACATAAAAAGTTAAATTAGATCAACTGTTGTATTTTGCTACAAAATCTGAATGTGATGTTAAACTTTAACATGATTTTCTTCAATAATCAAAATTTAGATCATACTAGTCTGAGAAGCAATAGATATATATCGCTTGTTATATTCTTGTTGTTTAATGCTGGCAAATTATACAGTATTTTTTGTCTTTCTGATACCTGATTTTGTTTTTTTTCTCTCTGTTTAAGGTGCAGCTCCATCCAGAGATGGGAGTTGTATTCATGTTATTGACCCTCCTGTCCTGTGCGCCAATAGCATTTCTTGTATATTTGTCCATGAATTGTTCTGTAATTTATGTTTGTAGCATGGCCCAAGCAGAGGGTCACCCCTTTGAGTCTGGTCTATTTGAGGTTTCTTCCTCAGAGGGAGTTTTTCCTTACCACCGTTGCTCTGGGGGTTGGTAAGGTTAGACCTTGCCTGTGTGAAGCACTTTGAGGCAACTCTGTTGTGATTTGGTGCTATATAAATGAAAATAAATTGAAATTGAAATATAATTGTTGCCCCAAAAAAATCAGATATTATAGAGCTTACACAGCTGTGTGGGCTCCATAAGATGAGCACAAGGTCAGAATAAGGTGCACAGTACATTGACATGAAAGCAGAGGATCGTGTAAGCAAATGCTTATTACTTTACATACATTCAACACAAAATGAATATGTTCTATCATGCTATAGATTTACAAATACATTATTGATTGAATACATGCACATGATGACAATGATTAATGCTATGCTGAGGCTTGCCGGCTGAGGCTCTGAGCTTCCAAATATTTGGGACCACTAACTTGGACCAGGAGGACCAGTAACAAACTGGTGCTACTGGTCCTGACCAGTAGGCTCAAAAAATATTTATCTAACCCTGTACATTGGTACCTAGTTCAGGCTTAATCCAGTCATCCACAAACTTTTGTAAGAAAAAAAAAAAAAAAAGCCATCCATGAGTTTATTTTTGACCAGAGACACTGTGCTCATGTTTTGGCCTTCTAGACTCTTCTAACTCAGATCTGGTGCGGCGAACTGTCAGTGGACAATCCTGTGTGGCAAGTGCTGATGTGCATGTTCTTTTTCCCATTGATCTACATGGGATTTCTGTTATTCAGGTAAGTCAGCCAACATCTCTGCTATTAATAAAAAGACTTTGAATAACCAACCTGGTCTCACAGCAAGTCCTGATTCAGCAGCACGAAATATACATTAATCTATTGGTTCATGATATTGTGACGAAAAGCACCTCATTGTCGTCGCGGCAGCACAAATTCATTCTCATTCATTCCCTGATGGCTGCACGAAATTAAAAGTGAAGCTGGGGGGGGGGGGGGGGGGGGGGTTAAGGTTAGGGTTGGGGGTAGGAGTAGGGTTAGTAATAGTGAGTTTAAAAAAAACCCCGTCAGGAAAATTTGACTCATTTCGAATAACAGCATTATTAAAAGGCTCCATTGATAATAAAGGAACGGTGCTTATTGCACTTTAACAGAGGAAACAACATGTAAAATGCAGGTATAACAGTTAGAATAAAAGATGTTTCTAATCCTACTCATTATACATCCATTGTCTCAAGATCACTGGATCAATATTTGTTGTAAGATAAGCACATTTATATATAATCTTTAATAGCATAAATGCACCTGTACTGCAACTGCTTAAGTCATCATTTTGCAGTGTTGTTGATATGCTTGATAGCCACATTGTCTGCACTGTGGAAGGAAATGATGTGCTCCTTAGATTTGATGTCTTGAAGGAGGTGCAGGTCATTGGTACTGTATGAGGAGTCTGATGGGTGCTGTGGAAGAGGAAGCAATAGTGACAATCATAGTAAACCTTTCTGTGTCGTGACATCTGTGTGTCCCAGTGATGGCACTCATGGTGGTGGACAGTCGGGTGTTAAACATTATTTAAAGGCTATAGCAGTCAGAGTGTACTAGTGGCCTGAGCATGCAGGTGTGGGAGCATAAGTGTTGTGTGGGCTGCTGAAGAGGAGGTACTGCTGGCCCACCACCAGAGGGCGCCCTGCCTGAATGGCGGGCTTCAGGCACCAGAGGGCGCAGTACCAGTTCAGGCACCAGAGGGCGCAGTACCATGACCTTGCTGACGTCTTCAGCAAGGATCTGGCACTCACACTGCCCCCGCACCGTCCGTATGATTGTGCCATCGATTTGATCCCGGGTGTCGAGTACCCGTCCAGCAGGCTGTATAACCTCTCACGTCCGGAGCATGAATCAATGGAAACCTACATCCGAGAGTCGTTAGCTGCCGTGTTGATCCGGAACTCCACCTCCCCGGTGGGTGCTGGTTTCTTTTTTGTGGGCAAGAAAGACGGCGGACTCCGTCCATGCGTTGATTACAGAGGGCTGAACGAGATCACGGTTCGCAACCGATACCCGTTACCTCTGTTGGATTCAGTGTTCACGCCCTTGCATGGAGCCCAAATCTTCACAAAACTGGATCTTAGGAATGCGTATCACCTGGTTCGGATCCGGGAGGGAGACGAGTGGAAGAAGGCATTTAACACCCCGTTAGGTCACTTTGAGTACCTGGTCATGCCGATCGGCCTCACCAATGCGCCCGCGACATTCCAAGCTTTGGTTAATGACATCTTGCGGGACTTCCTGCATCGGTTTGTCTTTGTATACCTTGACGATATTCTCATCTTCTCCGCAGATCCTGAGACTCATATGCAGCATGTACGTCAGGTCCTGCAGCGGTTGTTGGAGAACCGGCTGTTTGTGAAGGGCGAGAAGTGCGAGTTCCACCGCACTTCTTTGTCCTTCCTGGGGTTCATAAGCTCCTCCAACTCCGTCGCCCCTGATCCGGCCAAGGTTGCGGAGGTGAGAAATTGGCCCCAACCGACAAGCCGTAGGAAATTGCAGCAGTTCCTAGGCTTTGCAAATTTCTACAGGAGAGTCATAAAGGGCTACAGCCAGCTAGTTAGCCCCCTGACAGCCCTAACCTCCACTAAAGTCCCCTTCACCTGGTCGGATCGGTGCGAAGCCGCGTTTAGGGAGTTGAAACGCCGGTTCTCGATTGCACCAGTTCTGGTGCAGCCCGATCCCAATCGCCAGTTTGTAGTTGAAGTGGATGCCTCTGACTCAGGGATATGAGCCGTGCTGTCCCAGAGTGGGGAGTCCGACAAGGTTCTCCATCCTTGTGCCTATTTTTCCCGCAGGTTGACCCCGACTGAAAGGAACTATGACGTCGGCAATCGGGAACTTCTGGCGGTGAAAGAGGCCCTTGAGGAGTGGAGACACCTGTTGGAGGGAGCTGTGGTGCCATTTACGGTTTTCACGGACCATCGGAACCTGGAATATATCCAGACCGCTAAGCGTCTGAACCCCAGGCAAGCCCGCTGGTCACTGTTCTTCGGGCGTTTTGACTTCCAGATCACATAATGCCCCGGGACCAAGAAT
The DNA here is from genome assembly GCF_902500255.1 of Thalassophryne amazonica. Taxonomy (NCBI): domain Eukaryota; kingdom Metazoa; phylum Chordata; class Actinopteri; order Batrachoidiformes; family Batrachoididae; genus Thalassophryne; species Thalassophryne amazonica. Next base: position 35,881,532 of record NC_047116.1, on the reverse strand, counting down.
CAATGATCCGTCGCCCTGTCCCGGGTGCACGAGGAGGACGTCAAGACCGAACTGTCGGATCCACCGGAAACCATCATCCCCGAGTCCACTGTCGTGGCCACCTTCACCTGGGACGTGGAGAAGACCGTCCGGGAGGCCCTGGCACGGAACCCGGACCCGGGAACTGGCCCGAAAAACAGACTGTACGTCCCATGCCGTCCTAGACTTCTGTCATGGTTCTCAGCGCTCCTGCCACCCAGGGGTGCGAAGAACCGTGTCAGTGGTCCGGCAGCGCTTCTGGTGGGCGTCTATGGAAGCCGACATCCGGGATTATGTCCAGGCCTGTACCACCTGCGCCAGGGGCAAGGCAGATCACCACAGAGTGCAGGGACTCCTCCAGCCGTTACCTGTGCCTCATCACCCCTGGTCCCACATTGGCCTGGACTTCGTCACCGGCCTCCCGCCGTCCCAGGGCATGATTACCATCCTCACGATAGTGGACCGGTTCTCCAAGGCGGCCCACTTCGTGGCCCTCCCGAAGCTCCCGACGGCCCAGGAGACAGCAGACCTCCTGGTCCACCATGTCGTGCGTCTGCATGGGATTCCATCTGACATTGTCTCTGACCGTGGTCCCCAGTTCTCCTCGCAAGTCTGGAGGAGTTTCTGTAGGGAACTGGGGGCCACCGTAAGCCTCTCGTCCGGGTACCATCCCCAGACAAACGGACAGGCAGAGTGGGCGAACCAGGATTTGGAGCAGGCCCTCCGCTGCGTGACCTCTGCGCACCCAACTGCCTGGAGCAACCATCTGGCCTGGATCGAGTACGCTCGCAACAGCCAAGTCTCATCTGCCACCGGCCTCTCCCCGTTTGAGGTGTGTTTGGGGTACCAGCCCCCATTTTTTCCACTCATTGAGGGAGAGGTTGGTGTGCCCTCGGTCCAGGCCCACCTAAGGAGGTGCCGTCGGGTGTGGCGTACTGCCCGCTCTGCCCTGCTTAAAGCCCGGACGAGGGCCAAGGCCCATGCAGATCGCCGGCGTTCCCCGGCCCCTGCATACCAGCCCGGGCAGGAGGTTTGGTTATCCACCAAGGACATCCCCCTTCAAGTGGAGTCCCAGAAACTAAAGGACCGATTCATTGGACCTTACACCATCCTCAAAGTCCTCAGTCCGGCTGCAGTGAAGCTGAAGCTGCCAGCTTCACTGCCGATTCATCCTGTTTTTCATGTTTCCCGCATCAAACCCTACCACACCTCGGAACTCTGCACCCCCGGACCGGCGCTGCCTCCTGCTCGGATCATCGACGGAGAGCCTGCTTGGACCATGCGCAGGCTCCTGGACGTCCATCGGAAGGGCCGGGGGTTCCAGTATCTAGTGGACTGGGAGGGTTACGGACCCGAAGAGTGCTCCTGGGTGAAGAGGAGCTTCATCCTGGACCCGGCCCTCCTGGCCGACTTCTACCAACGCCATCCCGACAAGCCTGGTCGGGCGCCAGGAGGCGCCCGTTGAGGGGGGGGTCCTGTTGTGTGGGCCGCTGAAGAGGAGGTACTGCTGGCCCACCACCAGAGGGCGCCCTGCCTGAATGGCGGGCTTCAGGCACCAGAGGGCACAGTCGCCGCATGAGAACCCCAGGAGCCCGGAGCTGACAGCTGTCATGCATTTACTCCTCATCACCACCATCCATAAAAGCCTGGTAGAGACGTCACATCCCTGCCGAGAAATCATCTTACCCGACAGGTAACCTTCTCAGCCTTTCTCTGTGCTGTACGCACGTATTGGATGCTAAACTGTTTGCAGTCCTAACCTGCTGTAACTGACAGCTTGGAGCTGGTGTGTTGGAAATTTGGAGGAGTCGGCGATTCCGCTCCTAAATTTCTTAGTGTGTCAGTAGGCACTGCACGAACTTGGTTTTCCTGCTACTTGAGAGTGGAGGACGTGTCACTCCACAAAGAACTGTGAGTGTGCTGAACTGTTTGCTGGGTGTGCACACACCCACTTGATCTGTCTGTGCTTCCTGCCAGCAGTACCCGATCCGACAGCTGGAGGCGGTGGCCACCTGGGGACTCAGGATTTGGCGGCTCCTGTGTATTGCAGGTCTCCGCTGGCAGTGGAAATCGTATGGGGCCCGACTCTTCTCTGGACAGGCGTCTCCTATCCTCGAGCCTGCCCACACGTCACCAACTGTTTAATTGACTGTTATCTAAAGTTGTATCTGTATACCGTTGTGCACATTTCACAACATTAAATTATCTTTTGCATTTCCATTGTCTGTTCCTTTACGCCCCCTGTTGTGGGTCCGTGTCACTACACTTTCTCAACAATAAGTTGTAAAAGCAGCATTCCGGTATTCACCCTATTGACGTATCCCGTAATCTCTTGCACGCCAGAGTCGCTGCAGTCAAACAACATAGAGCAGGGGTGGCCAAGTTCGGTCCTCGAGAGCCACCTTCCTGACACTCTTAGTTGTCTCCCTGTTCCAACACACCTGAAACCAATGAAAGGCTCATTAAAAGTCTGCTAACGAGTCTTTCATTGGATTCAGGTGTGATTCAAGTATATATATTCTGAATCCTCATGACATGGGGAACAAACTGGTAGCATTTTTTTTAAAAAGTTGAACTGAAAATTACCCCCAAAATAGCCATTTATGTAAGACCATACAGTGTTGTACCATGTGCGTTAAACTCCCAAACTATAATATGTAGCCCAAAAAACTATATATATTCTGAATCCTCATGACACGGGGAACAGACTGGCACCATTTTTTAAAAGCTGAACTGAAAATTACCCCCAAAATAGCCGGCTGTGGGTATGACCAGGCAGATTTAAATTTCCAGCCCTGTATATGTGTTGGCCATCTCTGTTTATTTAATCCCTTTCTACAGCACACTCAGTACAGCACAGCCACAGCACACTCAGCAAAACAATATGCTTAGGCTGAGGCTGTGGGTATGACCAGGCAGATTCAGATTTCCAGCCCTGTATATGTGTTGACCATCTCTGTTTATTTAATCCCTTCCTTCAGCTACTTTATGTTCTCAACTGTTAAGCACCTGACTGTCCTGTAAAAACAGTGAAATACACCATTACCTCAATTTTGATCCAATGATATTTCCATTTACTGTTACCTAACTTTTGTGTGTAATTTTGTTATAAATTTGATTGCAAAACAAAGTCTGCATGAAGAACATCAAAAGTATTTTCACTTAGTTTGGGGAGTCCACCTCTTATAATTCTCCTGGACAAACTTTACTAATTATATTTATAAGACATCAGCATTACAAAAACAAATGTTGGGCAATTGTTTTGATTAAAATGATTGGCATTTGGCTTATGTCCAGGCAGCGCCGGGTACCCCATAGATTCTTTAAGGGGTCCAGGTCACACCAGTTGGCTGGCCAATCAAGTACAATAACACCATGGTCAGCAAAACAGTTGGTAGTAGTTTTGGCACTGTATGTAGGTGCAAAGTCCTGCTGGAAATAGAAATCAGCATTTCTTATGTGTCTACACCGTTCTACACTCAACAAAAATATAAATGCAACACTTTTGGTTTTGCTCCCATTTTGTACGAGATGAACTCAAAGATCTAAAACTTTTTCCACATACACAATATCACCATTTCCCTCAAATATTGTTCACAAACCAGTCTAAATCTGTGATGGTGAGCACTTCTCCTTTGCTGAGATAATCCATCCCACCTCACAGGTGTGCCATATCAAGATGCTGATTAGACACCATGATTAGTGCACAGGTGTGCCTTAGACTGCCCTCAATAAAAGGCCACTCTGAAAGGTGCAGTTTTATCACACAGCACAATGCCACAGATGTCGCAAGATTTGAGGGAGCGTGCAGTTGGAATGCTGACAGCAGGAATGTCAACCAGAGCTGTTGCTCGTGTATTGAATGTTCATTTCTCTACCATAAGCCATCTGCAAAGGCGTTTCAGAGAATTTGGCAGTACATCCAACCAGCCTCACAACCGCAGACCACGTGTAACCACACCAGCCCAGGACCTCCACATCCAGCATGTTCACCTCCAAGATCGTCTGAGACCAGCCACTCGGACAGCTGCTGAAACAACTGGTTTGCATAACCAAAGAATTACTGCACAAACTGTCAGAAACCGTCTCAGGGAAGCTCATCTGCATGCTCGTCAACCTCATCAGGGTCTCGACCTGACTCCAGTTCGTCGTCGTAACCGACTTGAGTGGGCAAATGCTCACATTCGCTGGCGTTTCCAGCAACTTCGCACAGCCATTGAAGAGGAGTGGACCAACATTCCACAGGCCACAATTGACAACCGGATCAACTCTATACGAAGAAGATGTGTTGCACTGCATGAGGCAAATGGTGGTCACACCAGATACTGACTGGTATCCCCCCCAATAAAACAAAACTGCACCTTTCAGAGTGGCCTTTTATTGTGGAGAGTCTAAGGCACACCTGTGCACTAATCATGGTGTCTAATCAGCATCTTGATATGGCACACCTGTGAGGTGGGATGGATTATCTCAGCAAAGGGGAAGTGCTCATTATGACAGATTTAGACTGGTTTGTGAACAATATTTGAGGGAAATGGCACATTTCAGTGCTGTTACATGTCTACTCCTCATCAGTTTGTCCTGGTACCCAAAATCTGACACCAACCTGGTTAACCCAGGTAAAGTCTGAGACAGTATGGCTTTAGATGTACAGTATATCTCTCGTGCATGTTCTGAGGTAGGATTTGGTAGCCTGTGGACCCTTGCTGGATGCATTCCCTTATGTGGATTTACCCCTGCTCTATTGCTCCAGTGATTGCAATGTTGCCACTACATTATCCAGCTGCCGGCCTGCCAACCAACCAGATATAATGATGGTTGACAAGGAGCAGAAGACCGCAGTAGTTCTAGATGTGACAATCCAAGCCGACAACAACATCAAAGAGAAGCAGCATGAGAAAATCGAGAAGTACCAGGGGCTGAAGGAACATCTGGAGCAGGTGTGTAGGGTAAAGTCCAAAGTGGTTCCAGTGGTAACCCATAAATTGGAAGAGTGGCTCCAGCAGATTCCAGGCACAACATCAGCGGTCTCTGTCCAGAAGAGTGCAGACCTACACTACGCTAAACCTTCAAGCTCCTAGCCCCCTAGTGGAGGATCAGAGCTTGACGAACACAAAGATACGGATGTTTTTGTAGTTGTTCGGCTCATCAGCCATTTCAAAACATTAAATAACTGGCAAACTGTTAAGCAGGGTGAGGGGTTTGCTTTGATCATATCGAGTGTCAAAGAGCATTGGTAATTGTCATTGGTAACGTTTTAAAAACACACACTTGTTTGCGGCAAAATAGTAAACCAGCTCAACTTTGACGTGTCATTAAAAAAAGAAATTAACATAATTTTATATAGCATGTAAATTTGTTGAAAAGGTTTGATGAAAACTATTATGGTTGCTTTATAAATGATAAACAGTTCTTCCCCAGGCGTGATGAGGTCATCCACAAAGAGGCGGAGAAGAATGAGGAGCTGAAAACCTTGGAGACAATGACAGGAAGCACTCTTAGGAAGCATTCTCATAGCTTGTAAGCAGATGGCAGCTTTTTCAAACACTGATAACATGCAAATGTTGTCCAGTTTGTTATGGTGTAATTTTGTGTTGGTCAGGCATCCCACGTGTGGCTTTCTAAACCAGTGACCTTTCATCCTCAGTGACCTCTTCAACAGAAAGCGACTGAATCCTCTGAGCTGCTGGTCCAGGCTGATGGGCCTCTACGGATCACCACAGGTCAAATTCTGCTGGCATATTTTGTCCTATTTTGCCTTCCTTTTCCTGTTTTCTGTGGTCCTAATGGTGGACTTCCAAGCCACACCCTCTGCAGGGGAGGTGCTTCTCTACATCTGGCTCTTCTCTTTGGTGTGTGAGGAGGTCAGACAGGTGAGCGACTACTGGGATACACAGATATAAACATTAAAATCACACTGCCCAAATTTGGCAATAAAAAAACAAGGTATTTCTATAAGCAGGTGTACACATAACGTGCTCATGCATGCTAAAAATAAATGACGCCCAGCATAACACAGAGGGAAGCACTTCTCAGGATGAACATGATGAAGCCAGATAAATGGTACAGTGCTTCCCTATGTGTTTTCTGCTGCACATCATTTATTTTTAGCACCCATGAGCACCATTTATGTGCAAACCTGTCGATAAGCACACATATAGTGTAACCCCTTAAGTCTGTCAATATAGTTGTTTTTCATTTCTCGTGACTAATTAATTAATCGTGGCACTTTTCGTTAAAAATTACAAAATTACAGTTTTCAGTTTTGTCTTTCAGCTGTTTCATGATCCTGATGGCTTTGGGTTACATAAAAAAGCCAAGATGTATATTAACGAGTTATGGAATATACTCGATGTGCTGTCCATCATCCTTTTTATTATAGGGCTCGTGTTTAGGTGAGTTTACATCCTGTTAGAAATACATTTTGGTTGTGGAAGTCCCCCCCCCAGTACCGATATTTTCTCTTTTAGGCTGATGACCAAACTCTTCTATGCGGGCAAAATCATCCTCTGCATCGATTTTGTTGTCTTCTGCCTCCGTGTGATGGCAATCTTCACTATCAGCCGGACTCTAGGCCCCAAAATCATCATCCTCAGAAGAATGGTGAGTGAATGTGCAATATTTAAATATAAATTTGACTCGATGTAGAAAAGTATAAAGTTAGAACACCTTAAATCATATAAAAACAGTCTCCTGTCTTACTAGACCTTCAATTGGTCTCTGCAGGTCATATGTGCTTTTTGTGATTATCTAAATTAAAACATGTTTTAGGCATATCAGTCAAACATGTTAGACCAAACTAAAGGCCTTTTTGCTCCCTTCTAGTGTTCTGACGTTTTGCAGGATTATGGGTTCACATTAGCCTGTTGCCCGTGGGAATCCACGGGCTCTATATTGGGTGGTGTTTATAAAATAGGGTGGTTCAAGGGTGGTAATAAATTATGCAAAGTTTCCATAATGAGTTGGAATGGTGTGTGAGTCCAGAATGTTTTTACAACCTCAGGCCTCAGTTTTTAGAAGAATAATCAACCCTTTTATTTCCTGTTAAATATGTAATTGTTTTTAGTGATAATTTACTGTCTTTATGTATTCATAAATTGTTTAGGTTCTTGTTATTATATACACTAAAAAAGAAAAGAAAATACTTGAACCAACTTAATTACATTGTGTCAACTGCCAACACCTGAATGAATTAAGTTCTTTGAAATTTAGTTAATAAATTAGATTAACGCATGTTAATCTAACTTATTTACTTATTATCATGTTATCTAACTTATATCTTTATTTTCAAAGAACATATTTCATTTATGTATTACAAATTGAAACTATTCAATTAAGTTGGTTCTTTTTTCAGTGTATTATTATTATTATTATTATTATCAGTATTATTATTTTATTTTATTATTACTTCTATTTTGACATTTGATTTTTATATTGATCACAATGGAAAAAAGTGTTTTCACTTTCTTGTGGCATCCATGTATTTGTAACGTATATACAATTATATTATGTACTTACATTGAACTTACTAAATAAAATCACGCACGCATGCTTTTAATATCAAGATAATTTATCGCCCCCTGCTGGAATGACGTGTGAGTCCAGAATGTAATTAGCAACGTCCATTGTTCAGTGTTGTTATCTAATATCCATAGTTTCTCCAAAAATATGAGTCCTGTCAACGTTCCTTTTTGGTGCCATTCATCTTTGGCCCAAAAAACATACAAGCATACCAAACAGCAAATGTCAGCACTGCCCAGTTTGTCAGTGATCAAACTTATTTGCACATACACATGCATGCACAGCTTTTTGTCTTTTCTGCATTCTGCTGCAAGTGGGTGCTTTTATTTTTACACAAACATCAAACGCAGTACAGATTTCACTCACGGTAATGGCAGAGGTGGGGACAGATAACCAAAAAAATGAACTTTGGTAACAGATAACTGAAAAGTTATCTTTTATAAACCTAAACCGATAAACCACCCAAAAATGTATTGGAAGTCATTGATAACCGATAAATTCCAATATTGTGTCCGGTATACTTGCAACTACTAACAAGCTGATTTTGAGTTTTAACACCATGATCGCTTCTGGAAGCATCAAAGGTGACGACAGACCCAAATAATGAGTCAGCACTTCTGTCTTTGACTGTCCTGCTCCCTACTGGAAGCTCCTGTTTACTACATGGCTTCCAGCACAGAAGCAAATTGAATAATTAATTAATATAAAATGAATACTGATGGAATAACTCCATTAATGTCAATTCTGTCATTTGTACAAAGTTAAAATACAACATACAGTGGTCCCTCGCTATAATGCGGTTCACCTTTCGCAGCCTTGCAGATTTTTTTAGTGCAATTTTGCATACTTCTTCTTCTTTTTTTTAACAGCGCATTGTGTTCTGCGTCCTTATCAGGCGGGCCGGTCGCGGCACCGGTTGGCATCACCGCGATTGCTTTCACTGCCTCCGATGCCCTTACTGAGTCTGTGGGCTCAGTAAGCGCCGCAGCGGGCCACTCACACCACCCTGTCTGCTGTGTGGAGCTGCGGACAAGTCTGGCAACAGGTCCAGAAACTACACTCGCTGTTTTGATGCGGAGCGCTCCGCCACCCCACAAGGATAGACTTAATGCGGAAAAATCCGTATCGCCCGCTGCATGGTCTTGATAACCGCAGCCGCAGAGCTCCGTGGCCATGACTTGGATTCTTTGCGGGTCCTGCATCCGTACCCCTGGAGGCAGTGAGTGAAGGGAGAGCACGCACATTGTGTTCTGCGTGTGTCTGTTTATAATCTTCTCCCCCAGAAGAAAAAAGAGAGTGTTTACACAGGAGAGAAAAGTGAGAAAATGTTAATGCCTGTTTGAGAAAAGTGTATAAAGTGTGTAGTGAGGGGTTTTACAGCCTTAAAACATGTATAATAATTGTAAAAAAATAACGCTGACTACTTCGCTGATTTCGCCTATTGCGGGTTATTTTTAGAATGTAATTCCCGCGATAAACGAGGGTCCACTGTATATCTTTTAATGTTGAATAATGCAGTAATTCTGAAGTTTTGTAACAAACACAGACAGATCGCAAAGGATAAAATGTGCCTCCGCTAACATTGATTGGTTGACTCATTCATTCTATGTAAACCAACACGTTAATGTGAGGTGTGTCGTGTGTTGGTGTTTACAGATAAATGTGCTTTTGTAAAATATTAATTTTTTTTATTTATAAAAAAAAGGCATTTAAATAAAAAAAGAAGAAAAAAAAAAGCCAAGTTGTAATTAGATAACCGTCTGATATAACCAGTGTCAAAAATAAATAGAACATTGCCATGATCTACTGGTGCCAGATGTTCAGTACTTAAGCTGGGTTTACACTGTGCACATTTTGGCCCTTTTTTAGCTGATTTTTCATTTGTGCGAGAATTTTTTTGGATCGCACAGAGTTTCAGGTTAATTGCACGTCCTGCATTGTTTAGTATACATGGAGTAACGAGCTGAGTTTAACATCTCACGACCACCTCCTGATTGGCAATCGTATGGTCAGATGAAAATCAAACCTGTTTGATATTCTGGTCGGCTGTCGGGAGGGTATCCCGCTGCTGAAGCGCTACAAGCGTCCAACCTCTTGCACTGTGCCTGTGCAAACACCGCAGACCTGTCTTATAAAGTTGTTTTTTTTTTAACTTTGATGTCTCCCATCGAGAGTTTTTGTAAAAAATAAGAAATGTAAATTCAATTTGAAAAAAAAAGCTTCTGTTTACATTTTGCTTCTGGAAACACGATTCCAACGTACAATGTGTGTGAGAACATAAATCGTGTGCTCTGAACTTTTACACTGTGCGGTTGTGTCGTACAGTTTCAGCTGGAACCGAGTACAGTGATTGAAAATATCAGCCCAGCTTCAGGGCGAATACTGCCATGAACACTACTGGCCAGTAGATGGCAGTAGAGACCGTGAAAAGTTCCAAAACAAAATCCCAGATGATCCGTGTCTGCTACATTTAAGATGCATGGAATTTAATAAATGCAAACACAATAACAATGTCTATAAACCCAGAGAATATATTCACAAGAGTTTTAGGCACTAGAGTTTAATGCTGTTGTCCGTGGAGCCTGATCAGAGTGTCTGAAATGCATTTCTCCTGTCGTGAACGTACCCTATCCTACCCATAATGCACTTGGCATAGCAACCTTAAAAATTAGCGCATTACTTTAAAACTAAAACATAGTATATCTGATATTTTCACTTTCTAAAACTTGATGTTAATTTAAATAAGTTGTCTGAAATTAGTTTGGTTAAAATTTGAACCATAAGTTAAAAATGTATGTCTCTGGATTACTTGGGTGATATTGCCCGTGTATCAGTATGGGGTTAAAAGAAATAAGTTTTTTTTTTTTTTTGGTGAGCAGTTCTGCTTTGCCTGCAGAGGATAGAGCGGTTTCTTCTAGAAGCAGCTCTCCTCTGTTTGCAGAGGTTAGAACTACACATCTGCTACGAAACATTTAACAGGTAGGTGCTCAACTGATTTTAAATTTTATAAATGTTTGTAGCTGTTCAGCTTTGTTTACCACGTTAATGGTCTAAAAATTATTGGACAAAAATTTATCGGAAGATAATTAGTCCGATAATGGTTTTTAAAGTTATCTGAAAAGATAATCCGATAATTAAAACATTATCTTCGATAATTATCGGTTATCAGAACTGTGCTCACCACTGACTAATACCATGGTCAGCAAACCAGTCACTTGTAGTCTTGGTAATGGCAACATGACACTTAACTAAACTGACTAACACTAACAACACTGTTAAAGTAACATGAACCACAGTAACAACATTTAAAGCCCAAACAGCACAATGTCCAATGTTCACTGTTGTTAGCTAATTTCACTAATTTGTCCAAAAATATTTGTCCTATCAACTTTCCATTTTCGCAGCATTCATCCTTGACCCAAAATACATAAGCATACCAAAGGGCAAATGCCAGCTCTTCCCAGTTTCTCTGTGAGCAACACCATACATGCGCACACACACATAGGCCACTTGGCTATTATAATATAGATTTCTGCAGGAATACACAATGTGCAAGCATTATTGTGTATGTAATGTGTTGTGACGTGTTAAGTGATACACGCAGCATAGTCACATCACATGAAAAGTTGTTGAACTTGCACAGAGCACAGCTGAAATGTAGTAGTGTCAGTGAAGTTTTCATGTGGTAAAGATTCTCAGGGACAAAAGTGGGATAAATAGTGAAACACTGGAATGATTACTCAAAGCAAGGTCTGAGATAGAAATTTTTATGTTTTGGAGTAAGTAGAGTCTCTAACTCTATGCTCTCCAGGATGTAGAGTGCGCGTCTATAATTTAGATTTGCATTGTGTGTTGACTCCATTGGTCAGTGTGTGACTGATGCCTCTCTGACCCTCAGATGATGGATATGTTCTTCTTCATGTTCCTACTGAGCATCTGGGTGGTGGCGTACGGTGTAGCCAAACAGGGCATCCTTATCCACAATGAGAGTCGACTGGACTGGATTGTGCGTGGGGCAGTTTACGAACCGTACCTTGTCATATTTGGGAATGTTCCGACAAACATTGACAGTGAGTGAAATATGACTTTCTTTGTCGACGATATGCTGTCAGTTCAAGACGTCAAAGACAGCAGTTGCAATACGTGCAGTCCTATTTTTATAAACTCAGTCCAAAGTGCATAGTGTGAAAGCATTTATGACTTGTCAACCTCTATTTTATTATTTATATAGTGCATAATCTCCATGCAAATTAAGGCACAGAGTGCAATAGCAGAGTGCATGTAACACACGAACGCAAGCTCCACACAGACCTAATATCCTGGAGAGAGGAAAGCATGGGGCTCCCTCATCTGCTCGATCCACTGCATGTGTGTGAGGCTGGAACACATGTTCACTCAGGTGCATGTGCTCATAACAGCTGATCGAACCACTGCACATGCATCAGGCTGGATCATCCACACACCCCGCTGTGCTTTTGTGTAGTGAGAATAGCTGATTGCTGATTGAGCTGATTGAACCGTTGCATGTGCGTGTGCTAAAAGCAGCTGATCGAACCGCTGTGGGTGCGTCAGGCTGGATCTTCTGATCACCTGCTGCGCGTGTGTGTGCGCACATATCATCTGATCGCTTTACCGCTCATGTGTGAACCCATCTGGTCAGCAGGGCGTCTGCCTGTCCGCTAAACAGCTCATGTCCAAAAGAGTGAGAGAGGGAGCACGTGCAATAAGGGGGCATCCAACCCATGAACCGAAATTTAATCAGTTCATGGGTTGGATGTCAACATCCAGCAGTGGGACACGGCAGGTCTTCAGAAGAACGGGCCACATTGCTCGCTCTGCCACACCCATCCCCTTGCTTGCCTTCCACCCAGACCTCATGTGGCACATACGGCATTGGAGGTGCATTCTGCATATTGCTGCTACATTCTGTCGGCATTGTGGGGTCTTGTGCTGTGTTCTTTTTATTCTTTGTCGTTTTTATTTTATTTTGTTTTTATTTTGTCGTGTTTCGTGCTGTGTTGTGTCCACATTCGACCTGCACTCTGTGTAGCTGACCTGGATTCTGGAGCTGCTGCACTCCGTATGCGCGCAAATCATTTGAGGCGGCTTGAAACACATTCTTGGTATTCGTACAGCATTTGTACACGGCTGTACGAATGTTTGTTCCTCATGAATGCGGCTTGAATTTTGGCTGTTTTTCCCATTTGGACTGATTCGTGCTCAGTGTGACGGCGCCCTGAACTTGGCACGTTGCTATTTATAGATCCATTTCAAAAAATTTGAATATTGTGAAAAAGTTCAATATTTTCTTGCAGGTATTTCAGAGAGTGAACTTTTTACATATTCTAGTTTCAGTACATCGAAACTAAAATGTTTAAATAGTTATTATTTTAAATTTTATTAATTATGGCCTACATCTCCAAAAAATAGAAAATGTGTATCTCAAAATATTAGCACATTTCAGAAGTCCAGCATATAAATGGATTTATAATACAGAAAAAAATCTAACTTATGAAAGGTACTTGTTGTGTGTTGGGGGGTTTGGCTGGACATTTTGGTGTTGTTTTCTTTTCTTTGCTCTCCAGGTGGTATGCAAACTGTTTTTTGTCTGTGGAGACGGTACTGGCAGAAGAGTCCTTCACCCTCATCAGCATTATTAGCTGCACCTGTGGATGATGCTCACGTGTAAACTTAAAGACTTTCAGCTGAAGCAGATAATGAGATGGCGTTCTGCATTTAAGCCATGAGTGGTTCAAGCAGAATTGCCGGGAACTCGACCTTGTGACGTTCATTTGTGAGACGCTGAGGACCGCGCCTGGGTTTGACACATCGTGCCTGTGAAGGAGGATGGGTGAGGGACACATGCTGTCAGCACACATCAGAGGTGATGACTGTCTGAATAAGTGTTAACAGTAATTTGGTGCTTTGTTACGCAGTATATTTGAACATTGATGAGAATTGTGCAGTTTGCTTCTCACTGCTGTGGCGTACGGACTGATGATCCTCCACCTGTTGTGAGAAGCTGCTCATTTACATAAAGCTTAAATTCAGACCTGAATGTGTTGCTGATAGTGTGTGCCTTTGAAGGATATTTGTTGTAGCTGTTGACTTACCTCACCTTTTCCATCCTTCACAGAGTCAGTTTGTCGTGTCCACCTGGGGGGTGTTCGGCGGTGAGTCTGGGTCCAGAAGCGTTGGGCTTCGATCCATTTGGGCGCTGGAGAGCGCGCCGTCCTTCACCTCGCCAGACAACCGCACATTTATGTTGTACACAAGTTATTGCACAGAAGGGAAATAAATGTTTTGTTTTTGGAAACGCTTTCTGGTTATTTTAGCGCTGGGTTCAGTCAGACGCTGGTCGCGCTCCTCAACTCGTGTCTGCACATAACAGTAGTATGCTCATTTACGCACTTAGTACTTGGATGTGGCTCCTATTGAAGGAATTTCTGCTTCATTGCTGCATGACGTGGAGGCAATCAGCCTCTGGGTCTGCTAAGGTGTTCTGGAAGGTGTCCAGGTTGCATTGCTTGTATGTTTGAACTCATCTGGATTGTTGGTTCTGGTGTCACTTATGTGCCTCTTGACAATACCCCGTAGAGAATTTATGACAAAACAGTTACTGGTAGTTTTGGCACTGTGGGTAGATGCCAAGTCCTGTTGGAAAAGGAAATCAGAATCTCCATAAAGCTTGTCAGCAGTAAATGGACTGCATTCATATCGTGCTTTTCCGTCTGCATCAGAAACTCAAAGCATGTTACAATTATGCCTCTCATTCACACAGAGACACACACTGATGTCAGGGTGCTGCTATGCAAGGTGCTCACTATACGCCAGGAGCAGCTCGGGGATTAAGGACATTGCCAAAGGGCCACTAGACTATCACCTCCTCATGGAAGCATGAATTGTACTACAATCTCTTGATAGAGGACTGGGTTGGCTTCGGAATTGATAACACACAGTGGACCAGCATCGCAGATGACATCACACCGCAAACCATCACTAACCACAGAAACCTCACATTGGACTTCAAGCACCTTGGATTTTGTGTCTCTCCACTTTTCCTCCAGACTCTGGAACCTTGTTTTCCAAATGAAATTCTAAAAATTTACTTTTATCTGAAAAGAGGATTTTGGACTACTGAACGAGAGTCCAGTTCTTTTTCTCCTTAGCCCAAGTAAGATGTTTCTGACATTGTCTCTGGTTCAGGAGTGGCTTGGCATCAGGAATCCAACACATGTAGCCCATTTCCTGTATACGTCAGTGCGTGGTGGCTGTTGATGCACTGACTCCAGCCTCAGCCCACTCCTTGTGAAGTTCTTGAATCACTTTGCCTTGCAATCTTCCTAAGACTACTTTCGTCCCTGTTGGTTATGCATCTTTTCCGACAATACTTTTCCCCTTAAGTCAGCTTTCCATTAATATTCTTTGATGCAGAACTCTGAACAGCCAGAGCATTCAGCAGTGACTTTCTGTGGCTTAACCTTCTTGTGGAAAGTGTATGTGAATATCTTCTAGACAGTTGCCCCATGTTGTCCCATGATTGTGGTTGTGTGTGCAGAGACAGATTTGAGAGATTCATGGTATTCATACTGCATAAATAGTGACTTAATATTCTGAGATACACATTTTTCTATTTTTTTTTTAGCTGTAGGCTGTAATTATCTAAATTAAAAAAAAATGATTGAAACATTTTAGTTTCTATGTACTAAAACTAGAATATGTAAGCTCTCTGAAATACCTGACAAAAATATTTAACTTTTTCATGATATTCTAATTTTTTAGATGCGCCTGTAGATGGCGGCCTTGAGTGAGAGAATTTCTGGTGAGGAACAAATGGGTACTCAGTGTATGCAGCAGATCACATGTGGGAGCAACCACCAAAGCTCCCTGGGGTGAAGCAGTTGGTGCAACACCTCCTCCATCTCCATACACTCGATCTGCATGTTCCCATCCAGCTCCATATCTTATCAGGTGCAGACCGCCTCCTGACTGATGCCTGGACTGCCCTGTAGACCGCATTGTTGTGGTGTTCCCTTTTTGTAAATACAGGGAGGAAGAAAACCAGTGTAAAAACACAGTACAAAACATTTCATTGAAAATTTTTGTTTTGAATTAAGTTTTGTTGTAGTTTAATAAGTGGGGGTGACACTGAGTATTAATACACATCCCTCTATGTGCAAGCAGAGTGAATGACAGTGGCGTCGGTTAGACCCTTCCGCTGCCTTGTGCACTGCTTTGTGTTGGGTGTAAGATGGAGTTCTTCGTGTCTGGTATTTAAGAGGCTCAGACTTGTTTGCACACAGCATTGCACAAACTGCTGCTTTCTCTCTGCAGATGCTGAATTCAACATCGATTCCTGCAGCATGAATGGCACTGACCCGCTGAAGCCAAAATGTCCCGTTCTGAATGAAAACGAAACACCAGCGTTCCCCGAGTGGCTCACTATCATCATGCTGTGTGTTTATTTGCTCTTTGCCAACATACTCCTGCTCAACCTGCTCATTGCGATCTTCAAGTGAGTTGCTGTCATCACTTTGTGTTTCTTTTTGTGAGCTCTTTGTCATAAAAAACAAAGCAACATGTGTTTTAACCACCTCATTGTGTTCACAATTTTTTTCTTCTTTCTGTTTCCTTTGTTATTCCTACTGTGCTTTCTTGGACAGCTTTACATTCGAGGAAGTGCAAGACAACACAGACAGAATATGGAAGTTCCAAAGATATGAGCTAATCAAAGAATACTACAGTCGCCCTGCTGCCCCTCCTCCTTTCATCATCCTCAGTCATCTTTATCTTTTCATCAGGAACGTGCTGCTATGCCGGGCCTCCTCCAAATCCACAGAGTTCAGTGAGTCTCTGCACATCGTCACATCTATCAACAGTGAAAGTGCTGTTTACCCGTCAGTCATCATGTTTGCTCATTTACTTTAATTTAGAGCATTACAGCAATTATCGACAGAGATGATTGGAATTTAAACTGTCACTGTCATGCCCGGCCCTGATCTAGGCTTCAGTCCTTATTTTGCCTCGTTCTGTAGTTCATCTCCATCTGCCCCAGCTTTGTTTGATTAGTTGTTATTTTCATGATGTGGTTATTCTCTGTTCTATTTTGCTTTGTCATTTTGTTTCTTTGTCACTTTTATTCTTTGGCTATATGTTCAGTTCCGTTCTAGTGTTCTCCAGCCGGTTTGTATTCACATTATGGATCAATTAGTTATCATCTGTTTATTTTTGCCTGTTCTCATTTCTGTTATTATCCATTGTACTTTAATATCGGGTTTTGCTTTCTGTTTATTATCTAGTCTTTGCTTGGTTATCTTTATTGTATTATTCTGTCATTAGTCAGCACCAGTTTAGTTTTGTCTTTGTGTTTACGTTCCTATTATTTCTCTGATCAGTTCTTATGTCATTTTGTCTTTCGTATTATTATCTTTTGGTTCTCTTTTAGTTCTCATGACTCTGTTCAAGTTCCTGTTCATAGTTGTATTTTATTCTGCCCTCGGTTTCTGTTTTATCTCGGTTCTCAGTTTTTTCCCCATAGCCATTTGTCTGTTTCCACGCCTCACCCATGTACCTGCCATCATGTCCTCGTCCCTCACGTCCATCTGATTATGTTCTCACATCACTGCACCTGCCTCATGTCTTTGTCTCTCACGTTGTTTCTGTCTGCTTTGTGTTTCGATTCACTCACGCATCTTTGTCTCTTTCATCAGTCCTCCCACAACCATCTTGCACAGTACACTACCTTGGTCCACTAGCCACGCTCCCTTTCTAGATTCCTCCACACGTGCACCTCCTCAACACCACCTGTTCCTCGTTTCACACTGATTTGTCCACCAGCATTTATACCCTCACAGCCTTTCACCAGATTGTTGTTTTTGTACACTTTCCAGCCTTTTGATCACAGTCTTGAGTTTGTCAAGCCGTGTTCCGGTTTCTGCTCTGTTCTCCTCGACTATGCCTCTTGCCTCTCCCCGGATGTCCGTGTTTACTCATACCACAGAACCCTGCTTGTCCATGACTGCATATCTGCATGACCCTGCTTGTACCTCTGCCTCGCTGACTGATCACATGTATACCGTACCAGAGCCTGGAATAAAGACTATGATTTCATTCACACCTAAGCCTAGTCTGGGAGTCTGTATTGCGGGTCCAGTCACAGAACATATAGAAAAAACCTGGGGGGCTTTTTAAAGCCCCGTCAGTATGTATACAGAATGTGGAACATTATATTATAGTGCTTGTGACCATGATATCCCTCTCAGACTAGATGAGCTGACTCCATTTTAGGGTTGTTTAGTGTATGCATTTGCATATTACAGAGAATAAATACAGTGCCCTCCAAGAGTTTTGGAATACTTGGTATTTCACACATTTGAATTTGTTTATGCCATTTCAAATACAAAAAAATACAAAACTAAAAATTTCTAAAATTATGTTCCTTATCCAAACTCAAAGCAAATCTCTACATTTGATATAAATTAACTAAAAATACAAAAGCCAAGATGATGGGTTGTATTAAGTAATGGAACGCTTTGGGATAATACCAATAATCAGTTTTATTGCCAGGTTTTTTTTTTTTTTCCAATCAAGTCAGGGGATGGATACATGAACATTTCCAAGTCACTGAATATGTCTTGGATTTTATTTACATAAATTGTGAAGAACTACAAACAGTATGGCACTCTATGGTAAATCTGTGTGGAGTCGACAGTTCTCAAAAACCGAGTGACTGTGCAAGAAGAAGAGTGAGGAAAGCCACCAAGACACCCAGACAACCCAGAAGATATAGGCTTCTGATGCTGTGATTGGAGAAATTGTGCATAGTGCATGTTTTGCATTTTGTATCACCAGTTATACAGCTTCATGTTGAAGTGGCATAGAGGAGGATTTTCTTAAAAAGACAACCTGAAAGTTCAGCTACAATTTTCCAGAAGGTACATCTGAGTGCAAGCCTAGATTTGATGTTTTGGTGAAAGCAAATCCCCCTCTATATCACATCATCATGAAGCTGTATGACCAGTGATACAAAATGCAAAAACTGATTATTTACAGGTATCCAAAGCATTCCATTACTTTTGCCACCCATCATCTTGGCTTTTTTTTTTAATTCATTCATATGAAGTTGTGGAGATTTTCATTCAGTTTGAAATTAATGAAGATAATTTTAGACATTTTGCATTTTTTGTATTTGAACTGGCATAAACAAATTAAAATGTGTGAAATATCAAGTGTTCCAATATTTTTGGAGGTCACTGTATATACGTATGTCTATTTAGTTTTCATACAGCTATGATGTTATATTAGCTATAGTAATTAGGGTGCTGATGTGCAAACATATATCAGTGTTCTAGAACACCTTAAACTCAGAGGGACATAAAGCAATTAAAGTGACAGTTGTCTGATTTTGTTCTTTATTATTTTTATTTGTTACATTTTAACACGGACAAAAACAGAGTTTTGCAGTTTCCTTCTTCGTCACACAGGTGTACAGTACTTAATTCTGTTGAAACATATTGATTCATATTACTTCAAGTACTTCAAGATTAGGCTATGAATGGCATGAATAGTGACACTATTAAAATCTGTCTGAATGCAGATGTGAATGATCATGTGCAAGAATCAAACCACACTGACACCTCTTCTGGCTCAATACTTTTGAGTTTTGTGCACAGAAACTGTAACCTGATTACTGTGCTTTCTTTCCCGACCTTTAGGACAGGAAAGCCAGACAATATGCTGTATGTTCTTGTACTGGATTGGGTAACTTGTCTGTCTTCCTGTCAGAGAAAGTGTTACCTCAGAATGAAGAAGAAGAGCTGTTGTCCTGGGAAGCCTTGATGAAGGACAGATACCTTCTCTCCATGCAGGAGGCACAGAGCCAAAGCACGGAACAGCACATCCTCGACACAGCCCACAAGTAAAATCCTGCAGGACTATAAAAGAAATAAGAGCAGCATGACAACCAGAAAAGTGGTTTGTGTTCCTTTAAAGGAATGCTGTGATATATATATATATATATATATATATATATATATATATATATATATATATATATATATATATATATATATTTTTTTTTTTTTTTTTTTTTTTTTTTGTAAAAACTTTCATCTTGCTGCTGAACAAATGAATCATAATATCATAATTGGGGGTGACTTTAACTGTTTTCTCGATCCTCAACTGGATCCTCTTCTGCAGTCGCCCCACCAATTAAATCTGTGTCTGTCTTAAACAAGCTCATGAAATCCTTAAATTTAGTGAATATATGGAGGCTCCAGCACCTGTTAGACAGAAAGTATTCATTTTTCTCCCAGGTACATGGAAGTTTCTCCAGGACTAACTTTTTTGATTCACTCTAAATTGATCTCAAGTATTGATAGCTCTGAGTGTCATAATATATTGGTTTCTGATCATGCCCCTCTTTATGCTACAGATTCAGCAGCTCAGCCAATATTTTGGAATATTTACATATAGCTTTGTCTAAACATTTTGCACAATCCTGCATAACTTATTATGGATCATTTTAAACTAAAACACAGCATTATTTCATGAGAAATTAAAAAAACTAGCAATGTAGGCCAAATAAAAATGAATAAGTCCTCCATCCAGAACTGCACCAAAATGTTATTGGTTCTTACTTGGCCCATGCGTCACCAGTCCACCACCTTACATGGATGAAAATCTCAGCAGTGGATGCAATAAATTAAAGCAGCGTATAACATGGTACAGTTGAAAGGTGATTCATGCCTGACGGCCACACTGTGTCTGTGTCCTGAGGATTAACACCATAACTGATCGGCTGGAACGGGAAGAAGAGATGACCTCAGCTGCCATACTAAAGAGACTGGCTCGACTGGAGGAGCAGGTTGTGACTTAGTTTTTGCCTGTCACTAATAATGCAATAAGCATTTCACTCTGCTATGTGTACAAGGAATAATGAACAAGAAAATCCTTTATAATATGAGCATTCATCTGGCCTGCTCCAAATAGGTTGAGTCAGGTCAACTGGACTTGTTAAGTTCCTTGAACACGTTTTACTCTTCATCCAGAAAAGCTTCATCCATTCTGATGAACCTCACTCAACCTACCTGGATACCATGACCTGGATGAGAATCTCCACAGACGTCTGACCTGTTCTGTTTTGCTCCATCAGACAATGCAGTCTGTCAAAGCCCTGCAGTGGATCATGGAAAACATCAGACCTCATGGCACTGCAGCGGAAGAAGCACATCTGCGTTAGCTACTGCATTCTTCATTCCATATTTGGCATGATTTGCACACTACTGCAATAATTTCACAATTGCCACAAGTTGACATCTCGAACCATGTTTATTTTATCCTGCAGTATCAACTACCACAGATGGCGAGTCCCCAGAAACTTTGCCAAATATGTCCGAGAAAGACGAGCCTGTTCTCCATGTCATTGCTCGTCAATTATACTATCCGAATAGTAAAATTACACGTTTTCCTGTGCCTGAAGAGATGGTGCAATGGGAGGTACTTTACATAATTACTGTTTAGACTCTGCAGTCACTGGTCCTCAGATAGTCATTGTATGATGATGATTTTCGTATATGGGTGTGTTTTTGTGTCTTTTTTTTTTCTAGGTCAGCTTCAGCACATACGAGCCACTTTATTATTCCTCGGACGACGGTGGAGACCAAATGGATGGGTTAGTTTTAACACAGAGAACATAATAAACAAAGTTATCTTCTTGTTTGCCGTGGGGAATCATTTGCAGCTGACATGCCTGTTTTTGTTGAGATGATACTTTGCTCTTCAGTCAAAACTTCATACAGCCCAGTCCCAGTACTCAGCTAACATCAGTGGGGGAGGACTCCTAATTTCAGGAATTGAAACCCTACCCATGTCACACTAATGATTAAACAAACAGTTACAAACTCAACCATGGACTGGGCCACTAGAGAGCATGGGTTTTAACTTCCATTTTACAGCATCTGCATTTGATACTTGAGGTCCTGAATTCAAGTCCAATATGGACTTAACATGATAAAAAAAACTGCAAAGTACATTAGTGCCCTGAGCCAGAAGGGAGTGAGATTCAGTGGTGACTGTAATGATAGCCAGTGTGTGTAGTACTGTCTATTGAGTAAACATCACTCCTTACCACCAAGAAAAATTCTAGGGACCAATGCTAGGCCCCTTGAGTTTTAGTCTCAATGACAGTGGATCCACCTCCCATACTAACCAAAATGTTAGCTTCGATAACCGCTAATCCGCTAACTGAAAAGTTAGCTTTTATAGCGCTAATCCGATAAAAAATTTAGCGGAAGCTACAGCTAACCGCTAACTTTTAGTATTGATTCTAGTACACGGTCAGCTACTGACAAGCCAGTTTTGTGTTTAAGCACTGCCGACGCTTCTGAGTAAAAATGAAAGCAATCACAAACCCAACAGAAACAATGAATCAGAGCTTCTGTCTCTGTGCACCTTGCCCACTGCTGTAAGGAAGAGTCATTTACATTCAACATACAGTGCCCCAAACATGTGGCAGGTGACATCAAAGGCAAAGCAATTTTCACTTATGGTTTTGATTTATAAAAGAATCTAATTCCGGACAGTTTATCAACATTAAGGTCAACTCTGTCATTTTTACAAAGTGAAAATATCACAAATACCTTTTAGTTTTAAAGTAATGCACTAATTCTGAAGGTTTGAGCATTAAAACTCACAGATGCCAAAAGGTATTATGGGAAAATGAGCCTCCTCTGATCACTGGTTGGTTGGTTTATTTATTTGTAAAAATTAACACACACGTTACTGTAACGTGTGTGTTGGTTTTTCCAAATAAATGTGTCTTTGTAAAGATGTCATTTTTTTCATTCGTAAAAAAAGGCATTTGCAAAACTGAAAATTCTGTTCAAGTGTGATTTAGTGCAACAAATAGCAACTGTGTAACAGTTGGATGCTAGTCACACTCCCATCCAGTGTTCTATGGGTTTTGACCCATCTACTGGATGGTTACATGGTCACTATTCGTTGCGCTGCATCACACTTAACAAACAGAATTTGGAAAAATGGGTACTGGCCTTGGCTAGGAGAGTAACCTGTGTTGGTCTGGCATGCCCTCCAGGGGAAGTTGTAGACTCTCATCCACTTCATGCTATAGAATCTGGAGATACAGTAACCACTGGCACCAATGGGCTGCAGGGCCTATAGAGAACGTAGGATAGGAAGTGTTCAGTATCTAATTATTTCTCTGCTGATCCAAAATGTGAATAAAAAGGTGTTGCCACTTTGACTTGATCTTTTCTTTAAACAACGCTTTATTCTCACAGATCAGGATGTGAAACTGTTGACAATCACAGGTATGACAAATTATCCAGACAACCTCAAACAGCAGATGCAGTAATATTAGAAGTTTTATGTTATTTCTAATACATATGTGATTTCCTCTAACACCTGTAGAAACCCAGGAGGTAGGACAGGCATCAGGGGGCGAGGTGCCCTTGCACACCTGGGTCCAAATCTGAACACAGAACTGGTGATTACTCGGTACATCAGCTTGTCTTACAATGCATTTGAAATGATTTTTGTTGTATTGGTACTATAGGATTATGTTGTATAATAATCTGAGGCTATGCCAATGGATTTTTAGCTGGCGGGACAGTGAGCAATCCATCTTGGAGTTCCTTGTCATTTGGGACCAGCACCAAAGGGTCTGGGTTTTACCTGGGGTGAGTCCAGCTGCTTTGGCACTTGTAAGACTGATCAGTATCTGCAACTAAATCGTGGCTGTGAAATCTTCAGGGACTCATGGATTCTGCTGACAAGCTCCCGGTCAACCTCAAACAAATCATGGGAAAGAAGCTTTATGAAAACCTAAACACAAAAATTTCAGAGGGAGCCAAGGTAGGTGACTTGATTTCCTTTATTTTCAATAAGGTGATACTAATCAGTTTACTGTAGAACAGGGTGAGATAAGGAGATGAGCTGCCAATATGTCAACCTGGGTCATGCTACCTGTTTGTGTCCTTGGGGAAGGCACTTCTTCTGCATGGTCTCAGTCCACTCAGCTGTAAATGGGTTTTGGCTGGGGAAGTAACCTGTGTTGGACTGGTGTCCTGTCCAAGGGGAGTTGTAGACTCTCAGCCACTTCAGATCATGAAAATGGCATAACCACCAACAGGCTTGAGGGCGTAAAGCCTGTTGACCCGACTCCGCTTTATCCGGAGTCGGGTCGCGGGGGCAGCAGCTCAAGCAAAGCCGCCCAGACCTCCCGATCCACACACCTCCCCCAGCACCTCCGGGGTAACCCCAAGGCATTCCCAAGCCAGCCGAGAGATGTAGTCCCTCCAGCGTGTCCTGGGTCTTCCCTGGGGCCTCCTCCCAAAAGATAAATTGACATGCATAGCAGGACATGGAAACTGATTGAATGCGGTATTGGACAAATACACCCCAGGAACCATTATAAAAAAGTCTGCAGTTTCACAATAGGCATTTTCAAACCATTCGTGGGTATGTACACCTGTAAACATCTGTGTCAAAGGACATGGAAAATTGCAATAGAGTAGCACATCTGAAATGTGTGCCCGCTACTCGCTCACTTACATACTGTATGGTTCAACAATAATCGTTATTTAGAAACTGACATTAAGTACACACTAAGTATGCAGGTGCTGACCTGCCTTTTGTATATTGCAGAGTGGCAAGAAGACTGAAGAAAAAAGAAGAGTAAAGGCCCATTGACACAAGCATGACTTTGATTCACACACTTGCACACACATCGTCGGGATGATCCCACCCGCTGTGTTCCCAGCTGGACGCCATGCTTTGGTCCACCACCTGCTACGCGCACTACGCTGAATGCTGCGTATATAAAATAATTATTTTGTAGTGGATTAATCATTTTCTCTGCAAGCTGTCTATTGAAAACAGCTCTAATTGCTTCCTGAATCACAGAGGACCGCTTCAGCAGCTCCGTTCACGTACGCTGAATGAGCTGGAGAAAGCATTCGGAGCCATCTAAAAAGGTAGTTATTTGTCATGTTTACATTGTCATGGCTTGGTAAAACAGTTGCATTTTCTTTCCTTCTTGTCTGCAGCTGTTAAAGTATGTTTATGATAGATTTAGGGGAGGTGATGGTCTCGTGGTTAAGCATTTGGCTTGAGACCGGAAGCTCCTTAGTTCAAATCCCAGCCTGACTGGAAAATCAGTAAGGGCCCTTCAGCAAGGTCCTTAATCCCTTAGTTGCTCCCGGTGTGTAATGGGCGCCTTGTGTGGCAGCACCCTAACATCGGGGTGAATGTGAGGCATTATTGTAAAGTGCTTTGAGCGTCTAATACAGATGGAAAAGCACTATATAAATGCAGTCCATTTACTTTATCATTTACCATTCAGACGAGCTGTGCCCTGATGCAATTCACCGATGCAACCACTCACTCTGTTCACTTCTTCTTTACACCACTTGAGGAGCTGCACGTCATGTTGGCGAGCAAATTGCGCCACATTGTGAGCAAATCGCACAACATTTATGCGTGAAGGATTTTTTTAACATTTCAAAATTCTCTTTGCGCAATTGCACGTGCGGGTACCCCTCTCACGTTCAGACGAGTTTACTCTCCTGCACGACACAGGCCGTGCAACTGCATGAATCAAAGTCATGCTCGTGTTAGTGGGCCTTAATCCATGTTTGCTCCCTTCTATGCTGTCTACTGGTTGCTATTGCAGGCTAAAAAGTTTGAGAATCCTCATTTTTGTGAAATAGGGGATCATACATATTTGCTTATCACAGGAGAGCATGAATCCCCATTTACAAAGAAGCCAAAACATGAAGGAAGATAAAACGGTGACCAGCAACAGCAAAAGGAAACAAAATGGTGACTAGTGACAGCATAATGCAATCTGCAACCTCACCATACACATGAAAATGTCGGGGTTTTTTTTTTTTTTTTTTGCTCTTATATTGTAAAACAATCACAACAAACATATTTGTTCTATAGGTGTGTGAGTATTTTTTTAAATATACTATTTCAGGTGTATGAGGGCTATGTGGATGACTGCAGGAACACAGATAATGCCTGGGTGGAAACCACTGTCCTAAATATTCACCTGGCTAGAACAAGCCAAGTCATGGTCGACATCAACCATGTGGTAAGAAAGGAAAAAAAAAAAAACACACTTTATTGTGCCAATCTTATTTTTCTTATAATAAAGTATTATTATTAACATCTCTTTCAGGATGAAAATCAGAAGGTGAATACTTGATGTCTTTTGTTCCCTTATTGTATGAACTTTTCCTTAGGTGGCGACCAGCCGCAGCTCCCTTCAGTTGATCCAGTGGCAGGAACTGAGCAACAAAACAGGACTGTGCTCCAACCAAAGAGTTTACCTGCGACACGTTGCTGGGCTGCACAACAGGAAGTTCTAATGTTCAGCCTGTGGAAGCCTCAGATGTGTGTCCACTTACAGGGACTTCTCTGCCTGTTTAACTTATGTCTGATGGAAATGAATTATTTTGCACTGAAACCACTTGATAAAAAAGCAAGATGCCAAAGCCATGATGTATGTCAATATGCTGCAGCAGATCTTTTTTTAGTTTTTGCACATATCTAAACATCTAAAAGCAGATGTTTACTGTGTACTGTGATGTGCATTTAAATCCAGACTGCGTACGTGCTCATGACCACTGTGAATAAATACTAATGCTGACCTCCTATTGATGTATTTTTATACTTTATGTTCATGCCACCATGAGCTGAGTTATCAGTTTTTGTATGATGTCACTTTTAAATTCTGTCCTGATACTACTCACATCAAAATTAGGAGAAACCGCACTCTGCCAATTTTATGGACATAAAATTAAACATTTCAACACTTGGTCAACATCTCAGAAACCATTTGGTGGATTTCACTCATTTTCACAGTAATTTTTTTCTTGTTGACATTCACTGCCACCTACTGGTTGCATGATGTCCTGACATTCACCACCCCCAACTAATTAGTTGTATGAAGTGGGCAATGTGAATCAAACCTGAACTAGTTTATGTAGAAATCAAAAGGTACAAGCATTAAGACACATACAAACTCTTTATGCAAATTTATACCAATCAAACTGTCATAGTTTAGAACAAATAACGGACCCTTTAAACAGGTCTTATTACTGAATACATATTTTCAACAAATTAACATTGGTCACAAAGTATGTCAAAATATATTAAAATTTTACAGCCAAAAAATAGCACAAAAACATGAAGATGAAGCATCTTAAAATGCAGTTTTCAGGTCTGTTAGGGTGCCTGTCACTTTAAGTGGAAAGGAGGTGCTACTGGCCACACCTCCTCTCTATTCAGAATCCATCCCTCCATTCATTTCTAGTAGGCTGGATGGGCGTGTCTTACACAGCATGCATTAACCCAAACATGATGTATGTGACACATGTCACAGACGGCTAAAACCAGCCGCATTCCACATAAACCTTCCTGTAGAACTGAGACTTCAAGGGCGTTTATCGTGAATTCTGAACCCCATTTGACTGTAAAATGTACATTTTAAAAAGGTATTTGCACATATGACCCCTTTAATAATGTTGACGCCAACAACAGCTGTCTTGATTGTTTTTGAGGACTGCATTAAAAGGAAAAGTGCACCACGTGGAGAACTTTTTTTTTTTTTTAAAGTATATAAAGGTTCGTTATCCAAAGTGTCGAAACTGTTTTTCTCCACCTGCCAATCAAATTTCAAATTCAAATTTATTAATTTATATAGCGCCAATTCACGACAAAATCGTCTCAAGGCGCTTCACAACATAAAAAAACAATTAAAAATTTAAAACAATAAAAACAACCATAAAAGAAAAACAGCAGTAAAAGAATACAAGATCATACGTTAGTTTCGGAGCAGCACGTGCGGGCGCTCATTGGCTCAGGGACAACATCGTTTCCACGCCCTCCTGAATTCCCCTGATGCTTTTCTCTTTCCGGATCTATCAAAAAGCAGTCCTCTAAAAAACAAAACAAAACAAAAAAATACTGGATATCAAAGTCTACCGGAGATACCCTTGCTGTAGCGTGTCGTCAATGAAGAAAAGTACACAAAAATAAAGACTAATTATTTCTCTCTGCATAGATTGCAAATGTATTTGCTTATGTATTTATTGTCAGTGAATTACAGGTTATTATGTGCATGTTCGTCCTGCAAAGACCTGCGCGGAATGAACTATTTTTAGAGACATCGAAAACAGTGACGTTCAGCAAGAGCACCCACTCTGCTCTTGTTTCCTCAAACCAAAGAACTGCAACTGTTGAGACCTCTCACTTGGAAAACCTGCAAAGAGTTTTTAAGCACATGCGCAGGATTGAAAGGTTGTTTAACTGTGTAATGGATTGTATTTCTACAGTTCTTGTCCCAGAGCGCTTTACAGTGATTACTCATGTTCACAATTCAGTCAGCCTGCAGCCTGTTAAGGTGTCCAACTGCACACTGGGATCAAATTGAGGATTAAAGATGTTGCTCAAGGGTACCTTAGTGAGTTTTCTAACAGGGATCAAGTATGAACAAAGCATCATCTGGGTCACAAGCCCACTTTTTTACCCTTCAGATCATCACAAAAGGTAGAAGAAGAAGTAAGTCATTTGTAGGCCCTGAGGATCATTCGTGCCAGCATCTGTTCCCAAATTCTGCAACGTCTGGCTCCTCCTGGTCAGGATGCAACGTTACTTCTCCAGCCAAGGCTGGTACCCATTTACAGCTAGGTGGACTGAGACAATATAGATGAGAGTCACCCAGAACACCACAATAGGTAGATAACAAATCAATAACATCCAGAATTCACTGTCAAAATTTTAATCATTCATGCATGTATCCATTTTGTCACAAGGTAGCCCAATTGTCCTTTTCTTCAGACATGTCTTCCAGGAGGCTCTCGATAAATTCCTTGTCCAACTCCTCTGAGACAAACAATAACTCAGTCCATTTGCATGTTGCCTGGTTCTTATGGTGATAACATCTTACTGCATGCTTTGATAGTGGAAGGAAACTGGTTTGCCTGGAGGGAATTTGCAAAGAAATGGGAAGAACATGTTGATTCTACACAGGAAAGAACTGGGGTTTGGTGGCACAAAACCAACAACCTTGTAATTTTTACTAAAAAAAAGTATTGATTTATTATTATGCATGTCAAATTACATATAAAATTCAAAATAGATGCACATTACTTCAGCATCCAGCAGGTCCTGGCAGCACATCAAGTCATGCCTTCTTTTTAATCCTTTTCACTCTGGAACAATGTTCGAAATTGATGGTTTCAGTGGTTTGCCATGAGTTATTTGCAGTCGTGATAAAAAACTTTGGTATCATCTCCACTGATACGCTCTATCCACTGTTTTATGCAGGTTTTACCTTCTATTCTACTGTATATTTGTGATGGTGTTTGGCCAAGGAGTGGGCATCATGCTTCTCCCTTTGGTTTCTCACTTTAATGATGGTGGGCACCACAACCAGTAGGTGGCAGATACACATGTGCTGTTTCTAAACACTCTGTTTAGCAACAAGTAACTCGGCTGGAGAAATTTGTGCCAGACCCCGATTCAGCAAGCTATAGCAAGGTTGTTCACCTTTTTAGCCAAAGACAGTTCAGATGTCCTCTGTTACTTGTCATCATAACATCATACCATCACATTCACAATCATACAATTACAAGTTCAACTGAATAAAAACAGGTTATAAACTTTATTTTCTCTATGACTGCATTTTTGTGGTGAAATATGCACCAAAATGCAGGGAATTGCCGAAAACCTTTTATGACTCTGTGGTGGCATCAGCCATACTTTACACTGTGGTCTGGTTGGACTGTGGAAGTTCTGAGAGGGACATGAACAGACTCAGTAGATCAGAAGGGCTGGCTTTCTCCTGGAATGCACCGTGGACCCCATAGAGGTGGTGGGTGAGAGGAGGATGTTAGCTAAGCTGATGTCAATTATGGACAACTGCTCCCACCTCTTATATGAGACTGTAGGAGACTTAAGCAGCTTCTTCAGTAATAGATTGCTGCACCCTCGGGGCAAAACAGAACACCTCTGCATGTCATTTATTCCAACTGCAGTCAGGCAATACCTTAAAATGTTTGTAGTACCATAATCACCTGCTGATTTTGTACTATCAACTACATCTACTGTCACCTTTTGTGCTTTATTACATGCACAACTGTGCAATTTATCCTGTGATATAATTTTACCATATCTATACATACTTATACTCACTATATTCTATTTGTCACATAATTTGTTCACATCAGTATTTATGCACCCACCAGCAAACATCCCATATTATTTTAGTCACATTTTTTTAATGTAAATATATTTTTCTTGCTGCTGCAAGTGATTTTCCACACTGCAGGATCAATAAAGTTGATCTTATCTTATCTGAAATGGCACCTAAAAATTCAAGATTTTCTGGGGGGAGCTGTGAGCATCCCCCCCTACAAAATCCTGGATCTGCCCCTGGTAGTATCCTGAGAAATCAATGAGAAACCTAGTCGTCTTTTTAATCCGGTGATGCATTCATCTCACCAATAGACGATCTTTTTTGTTTTTATTGTTTAACAGGTGTACGGAAGTGACGACAGCAAACCGATTGACCGACACAGCGGTGGGACGTCTCTGACAGCACCGACAGAGCTGGACGGTAAATATTCTTTATTTTTTAAAAGAATATTTCAGCAAACATACAGTGCTGTGGACAAATTAATATTGCGCCTGTGTTTGTGGAGTTCTGCGGTTTGACTGTAGCCTGAAGCTAAACGAGTTAGCCGTCGTATCTGCTGTGTGAATGGACGTTCGTAGTAAAGTCTGTAGTGCTAACAGACTTTTTGGCTTTAAAATGCAGTTTGCGCACATTATGTTACAAAGGTTCAGAGGTCTTTATCAACATTATTATGTTGTCAAACGGACACTGTTGTGGAATACTGAACAAAGTCGTGCTTTGTACTTTATATTTCGGAGTTTTCTAGCCTGTTTTGAGTAGGACAGAGGAAATTATAGGCTGCAGTTTAATTAGAGGCTATAAATAAGCGTTTGTTTTTTACTTAGATAATCTGACTACAGACATAAAAAAAAACAGACTAACCTCTTTTTCTCTTTTATTCTGTCTCCATCCACATTACTGATGTTTTTTTTTTCCCCCAGAGTAACTTCATTATGTCTCTTTATACAGTATTGTGCATATTGCAGGCAAGTTTTCAGTGACGATGCAAGCATATTGAAAACCTTTTCAGTGTTAAATAATTTACAACATTTATTGTCAAAAACTAAAGAAACTATACATTTCATATGACTATTAACCTTTAAAAGTAATTTAATTGAGCTCTCCCATGTTTTTATAAGAGCATCATGTTGATGAATTCATTATTCATTGATTATTGTTTCTGTTACTTTGTTGTCTTTTTTGTAGTAATTAGGCTGTAACATACAAAGTAGTTTTACTTCGCATTAATTTATTTATTTTGCATTAAATGATAAAATTGGCTGAACTTGACCGATGTCTTTTTTTGTGATTCAGCTGTTGCAGCACAGTATTACATATTTTCGTGGGACAAATTGATTGATCTGTGGATTCTTGCTGAACAGCAATTAGCTCAGTGGATAAGGAGTTGGGCGACTGATGTATGGACCTCTGTTCAATTTCCGGTCACGCTACCTGTCTGTGTCCTTGGACAGTATACTTCATCTGCATTGTGTCAGTCCACTCGGCTATAAACGGGTACAAGCTTTGGTTGGGAAAGTAACCTACAACAGACTGGTGCCCCATTCAGAGAGAGTTGTAGATTCTCATCTGCTTTACACCACAAAATGAGGCCCCAAGGCCTATATAGTTCTTACTTACTTACCCCTGACTACCACTGCGCTAACAAGCAGTATGCCACTATGTTGTTAACTGACAGGAAGAAGATTATTAGTAAGCAAACATTACTTTAGCACAATTGTGTGTAGTCATGAGGCCAATGTAAAAAAAAAAAAAAATAGAAATTGGGGGTCAGGCAACTGCAGCGCATCTAACAGATGGGCATGTCTGCATGGCTTCTGTGGTATAGTGCTAGGGCTTCCCATTGTGTCAGTTTACCTGCAGACAGATTCCTTAAAAAATGTGAATAGATGTTTTGAAAAAGTGACAAAAATGAGATGAGATATACTTTATTGATCTCACAATGGTCCATACAAAATGGCAATGCCAGATGTAATATTATCTGACAGAAAATAATTAGTCTCGATACTGCGCAGACAGTAGACAGCCATCAGGATCCGGGTACACTCATCCCATCAGATCTAAGAAGTGATGCAGAGTTGGTCCTGATTAGTACTTGGCTGCGAGCCCAGGGGCTGCATGTGTTGCTCCATGTAGAAGAACAGGATTGCATCTGGAAGGGTATCTTGCCTACAACTTGGCAAAGCCCACTGCAGATCTATACTCAGTCTGCTATGGTGACCCCGAGCAAAAAGAGACTGCACAGACAGTAGCAGTGTTAAATAAATGTGCATTTAACAGCAGTTATGTTGTGTCAATTTTTGTTGTTATTGTTAATGTGTTGTATCACATGCAAACCCTGCCCTCCCTGAAAAATCCACATCAGTTGACCACTATTCCTGATTTTGGCATGAAAAGATGTCATACTGTCTTGGTTAAATTATTTTATACCATGGTCAGTGAGAATTACATGTCTAACTGGGGTGCATTATTTTCGTGTATATGCACACGTAGTTTGGCGAGTTAAATCATTTATAATCACTCCGCTAAGGTCGTCACCATAGCAACGCACAAATCAGTTGGCACAGATCAGCTGTGTTTTGACAGGTGAATGACAGAAACGCAATAAAACATGGATTTCCAAGTGAATTTTAATATTTTTGGCCAAAATAAAACATTTGAGGAATGGGAAGAGGAGGAGAGCAAACAAGAAGAACAGCAAAAGCAACGGCGTAAAGATTTAACATCGGACGAACTGGACAAGATTGAAGATGGGAAAGAAGAAGAGAACATGAAAAAAGTTAACAAATAAATATTTGTGTGTTAGCTCACTGTGTGGGACTATGGTATAAGCGGATTAAACAACTCGAAGCCATGCATTATACGGTTTGAATGCACTTCGCGGATTGTTTTAGACTCTGCCTCATGCATTCAAACCGTATAATGCACGGCTTCTCGTTGTTTAATCCTTGCGTAAAAATTACCTCAACTTATCTTTCAAGCTTAGTCATCTTAAAATTTTAAGGCATCTTCAACACTAACTTTTTAAAGTTGAAACAAAGTAATTTTTTTAAATAATGTGTTCATCAATTTAATCTTCATATATGTCTTTCTTTAAAATAAACTGCATCACACCTATGAATAAAGTGTAGAAACAACTAGATCCAATTAGTGGGTAGAATCAGGGATAGATTCTACTTACTGGCTGGGCTGAAGACTAAAGAAATGGAGGCCCCAAACTGATGGCCTCCTAAATGATTATGAGAAAACAAATGACACACTATGACACAGGATAATAAAATATTATCACAAGCAACTAGCACTTGTCACGTGGGTTGTATGTGATAGCAGTGACAGAGTTAAGACAGTCTGAGTGAGACACAAATTAGCCTACAGACAACAGAGCAGTATAGTGTGAACTGAAATCAGAATAGCCATGTCTAAGCTGCAAGGTTGTTCTCATATATATATATATATATATATATATATATATATATATAAACTTGCACTTGTCCATATTTGCTTTTTTATTCCAGTGTGCGGGTAATCAACATCTCATGTGGCTAAAAGCATGTGAGCTACAGATGAAGTGGTGTAAATGAAGTAAATGTAGTGGAGATACACAGGGATATTTTATTTGGTACCCTGTCAACTGGAATAAATATGAAGCGGAAGCAGCGCACACACACTGAAGTTAAAGAGAATGAGGTGCGGCTGACAGTGTGTCACATCAGAACTATACGCACACATTCATTGACAAATACTGAGCACAGGGAGATAATCGGGGGCTTGTTAAGAAGCTTTAGTTTCGCCAACAAGAAACACAAAATAATAATAACAGAAAACATATTTGAATGCACACATGCCCAAATGTGCCTGTGCTAGTTTAATTTAGAACAGTTACGTGAATAAACTATTTGCTCATCGCGCAGGTGCCAGACAGAGGCACAAGATACGGGGTGACATAGGGGTCTGGGGAGGTTATGGTTAGGGTTAGGAGAATGGGTTAGGCTTAGAAATAGTAAACTAAAAAAAACATGTCACTCATTTCATGACAGGAGTATGAAAAAAGTGTGAGACTGGGCTGCCCCCCCACTATGCTGTTAGTCAGGATGAATGAGTCATGCGTTGAACCAGGCCACCTAGAAATTATGTTAGTTAGATGCATTTGCACGTCACAAATGATTTGAACATTGATGGAATGAAAATGTTTCCTATTAATAAAAACAAATTCATCATGTGATGGGGCCTTTATAGCAATATGTGTGCAGTCAATAGCTCAGATTACATTACGGAAACTGGCTCTCGCTGCAAATTGCACTTTAATGTTTGAATGTGATGTACCTGGATGACATTGAGATGATTGTGTTCCACACAGCTGGCATGGCTCGGCTTAAGGTTGACTGGCACAATCCTGACCAATCGGCCAGCTCCCAATGGAATGCCTTTGTTGCCAGGAAGTGAACCGTGGTCAGCAACTGTGTGGGCAGACAACCCCTGGCTCCCTCGATGTATTGCGCTCTTGGACGGCCGCAGTTCTGCGCGCAACTCCAGTAACAGTGGCTTGGTACACGAAATCATCTCATGAGCCAATTATTGTCATTTGCAAGTAAATCCTTGTTCCCTGAATACACGCTCACGTTGGATTGCACCATTTGCAAGGTCCTCTAACAATGCTAATGCAGCCATTGTTTAATGCCATTTTACACACCACTTTGGGCATGTTTTTACATCCACCCATATACCTGCAAACACGTGGGTGTATTAATTGCTCATTACTGTCTCTTGTGTGCACATCATTCTGATGACTTCATGTTTTCACACTGTTAATAGTGTCCCAGCATCACCTCTACGTGTCGGCAGTGCACCAATAGCTGTAGAAATGTCTGTACACCACCCTTTCCATTTTTCCATTGATCCTTATACTGCATATGCACCTAGAGAGAGCTAACCACTTCCTGACAAATGAGCTGATCAACCTTTCCAGCTGTTTTTTTTTTTTTTTTTTTAACTTTGATGTCTCCCATCGAGTGTTTTTGTAAATTAAGTTTGGAAAAAAAAAAGCTTCTGTTTATGTTTTGCTTCTGGAAACACGAGTCCGACGTGTGGTTTTTGAACGTACAATGTGTGTGAGAACATAAATCATGCGCTCTGAACTTTTACACCGTGCGGTTCTGTGGTACAGTTTGAGCTTGGAACCAAGTATAGTGATTGAAAATATCAGCCCAGCTTCAGTTTGAATACTGCCATGAACACT
This sequence comes from Thalassophryne amazonica, assembly GCF_902500255.1. Lineage (NCBI taxonomy): Eukaryota > Metazoa > Chordata > Actinopteri > Batrachoidiformes > Batrachoididae > Thalassophryne > Thalassophryne amazonica. The sequence continues at coordinate 35,846,535 of NC_047116.1, read as the reverse complement.
ACTGGCCAGTAGATGGCAGTAGAGACTTGCCAAAACAAAATTCCAGATAATCTGTGTCTGCTGCTACTCTGCTACGTTTAAGATGCGTGGAATTTAATAAATGCAAACACAATAACGTCTATAAACCCAGAGAATATATTCACAAGAGTTTTAGGTACTAGAGTTTAATGCTGTTATCCGTGGAGCCTGATCAGAGTGTCTCAAATGCGTTTTTCATGTCTTGAACGTACTGAGATTATTCTATACTCATAATGCACCTGGACACAGCATGTCCACACTAAAACCTTAAAAATTTGCGCATTATTTTAAAACTAAAACATATATCTGATATTTTCACTTTATAAAACTTCAGACATGACGTTAATTTAAGTAACTTGTCCGAAATTAGTTTGGTTAAAATTTGAACCATAAGTTAAAAATGTATGCCTCTGGATGACTTGGGTGATATTGCTGTCATATGAGTATGGTGTTAAAAGAAATGAGTTTTTGTTTTTTTGTTTTTTTTTGTGACCAGTTCTCCTTTGCCTGCAGAGGATAGAGCAGTTTCTTCTAGAAGCACCTCTCCTCTTTTTGCAGAGGGTAGAATTACACATCTGCTTCAAAACATTTAACAGGTAGGTACTCAACTGATTTAAAATTTTATAAGAGTTGGTAGCTGTTCAGCTTTGTTTACCACGTTAACGCTCTAAAAATTATCAGACAAAAATTTATCGGAAGATAATGAGTCTGATAATGGTTTTCAAAGTTATCTGAAAAGATAATCCGACAATGAAAACATTATCTTCGATAATTATCGGTTATTGGAACTGTGCCCACCACTGGTGGTGACATCATTTTTCTGTTGAGGGTCATCCGTCATGTTTTGAAACACAAGGTTCGGTCAGATCGGCACACAGAAATGATCACACAGACTGCATTTTGCTAGAATAAAAAGGCGTATATTTATTCCCCACAAAAGCAGTTACATCAAACACAAGTGGTTGCAGCGCATTTTTCTCTTACCGTGACGCCTTTAAGGTGGAGAGCCAACACCTTCAGCAGAGTGCGCCTGTCAACCGGCTGGGCGTTCGTACGTTAACCCGCAGCAGACTCTGTTGAAGCATGGTTCTACTCCCTTTTTTCTAGTGTGTCCGCGAAGGGAGGGTGAGTGGCCAACTCAACCTCCCTGGCGCACATAATTTCTTTAATCAACAGGCATCTGAAAGTTATTTTCTCTCTCTTACAAAGACATAATAAAAGCAGCTCTTCGCTCCCAGTTCCGAATGATCCCAGCATGCTTCACTCCCAGTCGTTAGTGGCTACAAAAAACAAAGTCGTGCTATCAGTGTAATAATAACAAGTACATCCAGCTCTTCGCTCCCAGTTCAGACTGACCCCAGAGTGCTAAAACAAAATTAAATAACAAATACATTCTCAGGGTTACTTTAAGACAGGTGCAAAACAGCACAATAACATTTTTATTATACACGTCATAAATGAGGAATTGACTGTCATGAAATATTGATGCCTCAAAAGTTTACTCCAGGGATGCAGGGTGTTTTTTGTTTTTGTTCTGCAGCTTATCAGTCAGCCTTGACAGTGTTACATCCTTGACTAGTGGATGCTGTGTGCCGTGACCGCATCAGCATTTTATTCCACCCTCATTGTACTGAGTGTGACATTTCTAGTAAGTGTGTGTTGCGTGCGTCTCTTGTAACTGCTACACGTTGGCATGGTGAAAAATACAGGTGACATTCTGCAGCAGTCAACCAAATCTAGTTACTCAACAAAAGTAGGTTGAATACTACACCTCTCTGTTAGTTGCTCAACTCTCAGATTCCTTCAGTTTGAAGAAATGGGTCACTCAAGTGATACTATGGCATGATAACATGTGGTCAAGGGAACCTGCACAGCTAATGTCCAAACATTGAATATGTAGTATCAGATGTTTCAGCGCATGGGATATGAAAACAGTATTTATGTAACTGACATGTCAAGCAGCCTCAGTATGGATCATCATGCTGCTGGTGTGATTGCTTTAATCCCATCCTTTCAGACCAAGGTTATGTGTTCTGTCACATTTTTTAGTAGTGGGTCCAGTAAAAGCAATGATGCATGCAGATTTAATCTATGTAGGTAAATAAGTTTTATTTTTCTATGAGTTCTATTTATTTTAGGTCTTTTTTTCTTACCATTATAATAATTTTTAATTGATGATTATTATTTTTTTTCGCATTGTGATCTTTATTATGATCTTTAAAAAACATTGTTTTAAGTCTGTTGCACAGAGTAGGAAGGCTGTGCATAATTTTGGAAGGAAAAAAATGTGCCCAGTCTGCTGATTCCATTGCAAACCAGGTCAGTCACCATGAGATGGGTGCAGCTGCTGTGTTTCCAGTTTTGTATTTCCAAAATTGGAAACACAAAATATGTTGTGGTCCACCATTACTTTCTTTGTTGAAACAAGGGCTTCCCTGTTTTTGACCTGGTCAGATGTGAAGTATATGTGCACGGTTTTTGCATGAGCTCCTCGTTTCTCCTGTGTTTTTGTTTGACCAGCCGCTTTTTGGATTTCCATCCAAAAATATACACATCTGACCCATGATGTTAGCCAGTATTTGTTTGATTTGAGTGTTGAAATTAGAGACGAGAATTATTTTATGTGCAAAGGCCTGTTTGATTATGAAAGCTGTTTGATTATGAAAGCATAGTTGATTGGATTAAACAATGGGTTTACCTCTAAGTACTAGCTGCATTATGAAAAGTATTTTTAATTTTTATGGGTAAGAAAGCACAAGGTTTTGGAATATAAATATGCCTCTGATTTGAGTGAGAAATTAGGTTTTTTTTTTTGTTTTGTTTTGTTTTTACACATGGTACATTTTAAATGACGGTGCTGTTGTCTCATAACCACATGGTTGTGGGTTCAAACCCAATCTAGGGATGTTCTGTGTGGTTGTATTGTAAACAGTGTCCAAATAACTACACTTTTACTGTAAATTTGAACAGTGTTAAAGTACTCTGTAGCATCTTATTTTATGCTTTCTGATGTCATAAAGAAACACTGAAAATGTAAAAGTTAACACTGTTACATAGTTAAAAGTATTTTAACAATATTAAAGGTATAAGTTACAACTGGTCTGCTCTGTGTCAGCCTGATACTGTCAGATATCAGAAGCTAGGCAGAGCTGGTTCTGGTTAGTACTTGGATGGGAGACCTCTTTGGAACACCAGCGGCTGTGTGTGTTTCTCCAGGTAAAACTGGAGTTGCGTCAGGAAGGGCATACGGTGTAAAACTTGTCAGTTGCCAATGCCGGGAGCAGCCGAATGAACAACACCATTAAAGGTATAAGTTCAACTTTGAATCTGTGTAAATTGTATAACGTCAGGAATGGTATGTAAAGGTGTAGTCCCTTTGAACTATAGTTATGAAGGGATGTCACAAGAACTCGTAGTTCGGGACCTAGTCAAAACCGAAATTCTGAAAATGCAATACTAAAGTAGTTTTTCTACTATGCCAGTAATATTGCAGGTACAGAGGACACAGTTTTTACATAACTGCCATTAAATACCAAGCACAGCAAACAGCTACCGCTGCAGCAGCAACAGCTCTACGCCAACTTGTTAACAAAATGAGAGGTGGAGGTGATGGTCTCGTAGTGGTTAAAGCGTTGGGCTTTAGATCAGAGGATCCTCGATTCAAATCCTAGTCTCACAATATCACTAAGGGCCCTTGGGCAAGATCCTTCAATCCCCTACTTGCTCCCAGGTGTAGTGAGTGCTTTGTGTGGCAGCACCCGAACATTGGAGTTAGGGATGTGAATCTCATCACTGACAACGATTTGATACGCATCTCGATACACTACCAGCGATACATCTTGCGATACATGACTATACATGGCGATACGATATGATTCAACCCGGTTCCCAATTCAATGCGATTTGGTATGTGTTTGGTGGCGATTCAATTCCTCACAATGCGATACGATGCGATTTGGTGCAGTACGATGAGATTCAACATGATGCAAAAAAATTATACAAAAAATTTAAATAGAAAATAAGAAACTGCAATTCAGTATGGTACTATGGTATTGTTCTTGTGATTCTACTAGAGGCAGAGGACTTGTTTTACTCCTTATAAGCAACAAATTTACCAGATTCAACATTAAGTAACAGGAATCGGCTTCCTTTCCTCATATTTGGAACCTCTTTAATCACGCTGTCAGAACTTAAACAGTACAGTAAACAATAAGACAACATCAATCTCAATGAGTAACTTAAAGTGACACTTTCAGTAGTGCAATGTCCATATTCCTGTCTGCCAGACAGATACTAATATGAACTCTTCAGCAGGCAGACTAAAAAAAAAATAGAAATAAGATTTTTTATGAAAAATACAAATAATAATAACCTTTCGCAATTAGGTCTTTTACAATTGCTTGTGCAAAGATGCAAACTATTATTTGGCAGTCATAGCTGCTGTAAACGGACCAGTCTCACCGAGTGTCTGATGCTCACTGTCCATAAGACAAACAAAAGAATCAAATAAAATATATTTATCTGTAAATGCCATTCTCACTGCTAACACCTAATTTGGTGGTTTATTTCATGTGGCTTTTTTCATTTTTTTTTTTTCAGGAATATTAGTTGGTCCACATGTTCAGGAAGAAGCAGACTGCGCTTCGCTGTCACAATATCACCTGCTGTGCTGAACACTCGTTCAGAGGGCACACTTGTTGCAGGGATGGACAAGTAGCTCCTGGACAATTTTGAAAGCAGTGGAAGATCCACTTGTTCTTTCCACCACTGCAACACATTGCCATTCAGAGCTAAACTATCCCTCCCCCTGTATTTTGCTATTTCTTCCTTAGCTCTCTCCCTCATAGTCTTTTTCGGTGCTCTAGGACTGAGGAAACCTCCAAACATCTGGTCCAAGGCTGACTTCTTCTTGGGAGACTCTGGGTCACCTTCTAGGGTAGACACGACATAACAAGACAAAAGAAGAGACATGAATAACAATATATCTACAATAATATCACACCCATTGTCAAATCAACACACTATTATAAAGTATAGTTAAGTTACAATGTGTCTACAAAAATATCACATCCTGTTTTCAAATCAACACACTAGTTATGCTGTAAGTCCCAACTCCCAAGCAAAACAAACCTGTCTCCATCCATCTCCTCCTCCACTTCATTTTTCTCCTCCTCTCTGTGGCATCTTTCATCACCTTCTGGTTCAGCTGCTTGGCTCTTAGTTAGTGTGGCATCCTCCTCTGCCTGATATTATTATTGCTATATTAATAGAATACTAAGTAATATTACTATTATTAGTATTATATTAATACTTTACAATGTGAGTGTGATGTCTATATCAAATAAATAAATATAACAGATTTCTACAACCTAAAACAAAAAGCGTTAAGTGGAAAAAAAAAATAGTGAGACAGAAACACTAATTACAATATACTGAGCATATTCTATTTCTTACCATATTCTCCAGTTCTTCAGTTATCCCCAGGAATATCATGTCTCTCATAGTGTTGTCATCATCCAGGAATTCCAGGTCTTTGAAGCGGGGATCAAGTGCTGAGGCAGTGTTGAGGAGGTCTTGGATATAGGTGTAACGGGATTCAAAGTCCTGTCTGAATTTCTCCTTCATCTCAACAATGACTGGTGGATCACTGTCATCTGGCTGAAAATCCACCCTCAGTTTGGCCAGTATTGGGGCAGTGATGGAGATAGTGGGGTTTTTTTCTTTGCTGAGGAGCTTGGTTGCCAATTTCAAGGGGGTCATCAGTTTAACAATTTCTGGAATCAGTGTCATCTCATCCTCTGTGAGGCAAGGTGGGCCTTCTCCCCGGGTTGGCTTGACTTTCCTTGCTGCCAATGCCACAGCAGGCTGCTGTTCCCAAAAATGCTCCAATATCTCCATGGAACTATTCCATCTTGTGGAAACATCATGCACTAGTTTGTGGCATTTCAGGTTCAAGCTGGTCTGCTGGTCATAGAGAGCATCACATGCTTTGGAGCTTTTGTGAAAAAACGTGACCACCGTCCTTATTTTCATCAGGAGATTTGACACTTTGCTCACCTTCAGAGCTTTTTGCGAGGACAGATTTAAGTGTGTGTGCAATGCATCGCACATGCGGCTTCATTTCTGCACCTGTTCCAGCCAGTATCATATTTTGAGCATTGTCCGTGACCAACGCAGGATTCTTATCGCCAATATTCCACTCGCGGCAAACATCACGCAGTAGTTCTGCCAGATTTATTCCTATGTGGACCTCGTGGAACACGTTGGTCTGTACAACAGCATTTTGCATTTCCCACTCATTAATATGGTGTGCTGTCACTGTGATGTATGAGTCAGTGGCACAAGATGTCCAGCCGTCCACTGTGAGTGCAACTCTTTGGGCAGTGCTCAGTGACTCAATAATCTCACTTTTTACTCTGTTGTATAGAGCAGGGATGTGTTTTTCAGTAAAGATCGACCTGTCTGGTATTTTGTACATGGGCTCTATTGTGTGGAGGAATTGTCTGAAGCCCTCGTTTTCTACAACACTGTAAGGCTGGATGTCTTTACAAATGAAGTAGGAGATGGCGTCAGTTATGGCTTTAGCATGGGTAGAGGTTGCTGCCAGAGTACCGCCTTGGCAAAAGTAATTTGAGATACTTTTCTCACCAGTGCTGTTAGAGCTCGGTTTACAATCTGTCTGAGGAATCCGAGTTAGGGAGATCAGCGGCGGCCGTATCGACACCGTGCTCTCTTCAAGTGAGTCCCTAAATTTGTCATACTGCCAGTGTACGGTTTAACAGCGCGGCATTCTTTACAAATGACCTGCGACTTGTGGAGTTTTCCATCTTTTTTTAAAAAGCCAAAGTATTTCCAAACGCCTGATTTAAATGTTGTCAGTGCATCGAAAATTTCCTACGAGAGCTTGCTACTGTTGTCGCGGGGCTCCATGTTTGTTAGAACTGTACTTTCAGGCTTTCGATGCATTCAAGGTGCATCGGAAAAAATCAATGCAAGCAGGCAGCGAGCGATCCATCCGCGATTCAACCCCTCAAATGAATCGATGAACACTGAATGAATCAATGCACTCGCATCGCGCATGTTTGTATCTAGATACCGATTCATATCGATTAATCTCCACATCCCTAATCAGAGTGAATGTGAGGCATTACATGTAAAGCCCTCTGAGCGTCTGATGCAGATGGAAAAGCACTATATAAATACAGTGCATTTACTATTTAAAACTTAAAGTAATTTGTGTCTGAAGTGGATGACAAAGAATAATAATTGATTCTTAAAAGTCATTTGCAAATGTGCCAGCGTGCACTTCAGACTGATTCAGATCTACTTGAAGGCTAGTGAGTTTCAATTTATGTTAGTGTTGTTCCTAATGTAAGCATTCATCAATGCTTAGCACCTGTTAAAAAAACTAATTTTATATTTTGAATATTCACAATGCATGTACTGCAGTTCTTAAAGGACAGTTAAGTGGAAAAAGCCAAACATCAATGAAGGAAGGATGTAAATAAATACATTATTCTTCTCTGTCTGGATCTTTGCCCTCCTCGCTTCGTATTCTTCTCCCCCTTTCATCCTCCAGGCTCTCTTCCCTTCCTTCCTGCTGACTGACATTTCTGTAATGACGCTGTCTGAGCTTTGCAGCAGGCTCGGCCTCTATCTCATCCTTTCCTCGCTGTGCGCCACATGCAGGGTCAGCTTGTCCCACTGAGAGCCCTCCCGGCACGCCTCTCATCTATATCAGACCACTAAATACCAATAATGACAACTCAGTTTCATTAAGAAAATGAGCACCGTCTATCTTCCTCTCTGTCCTGTGGGCTATCCTCCCGATAGACTTGTCATTTGCCAGGGGTTTATTGGACATACTGGTAGACACTCTGCTGGTCAGCCTGTTTTAGGATTGAGAAGTGGGTTAAGGCCCACATCTCTTTATATTTAGGTGGGGTATTACAGCTATGACTGTGTGGGAGGTTAGTTCAATTCTGTGTCCAGTGGAACACTAAATCCATGGATGTTTTACTGTTAATATTGTAGATTTTACTTTTTTGGAGCAATACTTGTTATATTTGTCAGGATCCTGCTACTAAGAGTCTGCAGTTATATTAACAAAATGTTAAATATATCAACATTTCATTTTAAATGTGTTCATGCGCATTGACTGACCGGTTTTTGATGTTAGACTGGAATACAGATGCTTGATTTTAATGGCCATGTACAGCGTGTGCATGCACATGTGTAGGCACATATGGTTGTAAATGTCCTGCTTGCCGTGATGTCTCTGCTACAGTAGTTGGGCTTCTATAATTACCACATTGCCTGCAGCGCCTCATGGGGAGCGTATAGCTCACACGAGTGGATGAGGAAGGACTAGAGCACTTGCACAAAGTCAAGCAGGCTGCGTGTATTTGCAGAATCTGTGACCACTGATTTGTGCATTAGAGGATTAATATTTATTTAAAAAAACTAGAGCTGTGCAGCTAATTACAGATAACTTGTTTATATACAGAATGTATGTGAGTAATGTGTCTTTAATGAGGCAAGATTTTTTCCTCAATTATACTATTTTAATGTACTTCATAATCAAATCTGCAGAAAAACAATATCAAGAGTTGATTATTTATTTGCAAATCAGTGTAAGAATATGGTGACATGTTTATATTCTTTACTAATTTAGCTTTATCCTTGCAGCTGCACTAAAAGAGGTATTTATCTCCATCAAGGGCATTATGTTTTGACCTGTGTCTGTCTGATGGCTGTTCAGTTTGTAGCAAGATGGCTGTCAATTACTAAAGTAATTTTTGCCTTTCCGAAAAACACTTGTTTAGACTTGAAAACCACATCCTCATTGAATTTCAGCAATTGTACCCATACATGAGAGCATGAGATTTTCTTTACTTTGTACCAAACGATGGAATGATTGAGGGTGAGCCAGGGATGAACTGATTGGAGTTTATGAAAAAAAAAATCGCTGAAAAGTCAAGGTCACAGACATAGGACGAAATGTGGGCCCAAAGCTTTTGTACTATATGGGGGAGTGGTCCCCACCCTGGTCCACAGGGACATCCTACAGTAACGGAATTATAGTCACAGCAAATTTTTAACGGTAAGCTAAAATATGGGCAGATTGTGCTGTCACAGCAATTTCATAACCATAGAATTGTGCTCTAACTTTCACCTTATCTATGTCTACCTGCTCTACAGCTGATTGACTCAAGTGTTAGCTCTTGATTGGGTCAGCATACATCAATGAGCTTTTGGCAGAGCAGGGAGGGATGAAAATGTCCAGATTTTTGTTTTGGTAATTTTGCTATGGTACACCACCACAGTGGAGGTGACATGAAACAATAAAGATGGCTTGTAATGTAGACTTTCAGCTAGGGGTGGGCAGTAAGTCCTAAAACTCATATTGTGATATAGTTTGAATTATCAATGGCAACAGTATACATTGCAGTGTATTCTTCGGTGTATATAAATTTCTATATAACTAACATTCAAGTCAATCCATTATATATGTTCATCACCTTAACAGCTCTGCCATGCATTAAAAAACACTTTCAATCCAAGCTGATTCTTAATGTTTGTAGTCATTTATTATATTTTAAAAAAATAAGTAAAGACATTTTTGTGTTTCATCAATTCTTCTTCGTGCAGAATTGTAGTAGTAAAATGAGGACACTTGGAGTAATAGTGAATGAATGATGTTTTAGTTGTTAAAAATTTCTTCTTCTTATGGTTGTATGTAAAAATAAATCTTGAAAATTATACTCTTGCAAGGGTGGTGGGACCCTTTGGACTGTGCTTGTTGGGTAAGCCCCTGAAAACATGACAAGGAATGGAAAGACCTTGTTTATTTTTTGTGGAAATCACTACCTGAGTGGCTGGGAGGAATGTTGCATCACACGCACCATTCACCAGAAAGACTTAAAGTGTATTTGCATCGATGTGAAATTATTTTATGAAACTTTCACCATGCCAGCTGTAAGCGCCACTTCTTACCTCTGTGCACTTATCAAACAGAGGGGGACTGATACACACTGTTGTTTTGTGATGGGCTTGTTGCATATGTAAAGTAAATTGTTTTTTTTTTTGTTTTTTTACGCTGCCCTGTGGATATGGCTCTCAGTCAAAAAAAAAAAAAACTGCCTCGATATGGCCTTTTTTCTAAACAAAGCCTTGTGGTTCTCATTTTTTATGCAAGTCAATGACATCACCAATAAGTGCTATCGCAGTTGGTTGGTACAATCAGTCCCTAGCATTGGGAAAATTTATATTGTTTAAATCGTGTACAGTTTATACCATCCTTCCCTGCTTTCAGCTTCAATTCAAGGGGTTTAACAACAATATTGGATTAGCCCTTTATGAGTTTCAGCCATTTTTATATACATTCCTTCCATTTTCATACGCCATAACTCTATCATTATTGTTATACAAATGATCACTTTTACAACCAGGGCTGTAAAAGTGTTTCACATTGTAACACTTGAAAAATGGAAACAAGAAATAATGTACCAAAATAATACACAGCTATAAACATGCAAACATCTTAACAATGACTTCATTTAACTGAATAATCCTGATGCTTACTGATATTAATTTTGTTGTCATGGAAACCTTTGTTTCCTTTTTTTTCTGATCCTGCAGTCACAATGTGCAAAGTCTGCAGTACAGTATCTGCTTGTCTACTTCTGCTCTGCAGTCCTCTGCTTTGTCTTTCTCAAATATCTTCTGACTTCTCACCCCATCCACGCCAGTGAGCTTCAGCAGCAACATCATGCACCTCCAGCTACACAGCTATAATTTTACCCACTGCAACTCCACATCTGCCTGTCCCATTAAAATTCCTACTCTTAACACCTTTATTTTTCATTTTTGCCCCCCTCCCATCTGTTGTTCAATGACAGATGTAGGAGGAAATGAAGTGCAGTTGGAATTGCTTATTCCCTTTGTTCTGTAATTCCCTTTTTTGAAAGAATTAAAAGCAAGAAGACTTCATAACACTGTGTTATCTAAGAGTTGCGCTGTGTGTAGCATCATGGCCTCGCACGCAGTCACATAAATCATGCTCAGGATTACCAGGTGGTCCACTCCTCATCTGTTTTACTCCTCCTGAATTCATGTCACAAAGGAAGTGGGATGGATGGATTGCTGTGGAGTGGACAGAATCCTCTGGGACTGGTGAGCTGTCATTGTTATGTAATATCCTTTCACTGCAGATTGGTCAGGCTGAGGGCTGTCGGTGAGCTCTGCACGATGATCTCGCAAGCACGATCTGTCCTTCGGATTCTGAGGTTGTGTATATAGGACTCATTCACCCGTGTTTGCCTTTGTAAAGCCAACAATCAGCCAGCCTAACCTGTTTATATCTATCCACACCAAGTAGCCTTGTCCATGTGCATGGAGTCAATGTATTCAGGACTGAGCTTTTCTTAATAGTCTATACTGAATGATTCCATTCAGTCCAGTCAGCTGATTCTGACTTTAGAGTGTGTGTATTGAAACACTGCAAACTTGAGATCTCCCATCATGATTTTTGTTTGCTCCTGTTCTGCTCTGAGCCTATTAATACTGAGTATCTGCCAATGGTGCAGTTATTCAGTTTATTCTGCGTGTGTTTGCACAACACATAAAAAACATAAAAATCATTGCTCAGCATTGTACAGGAAAATGCAATAAAATTACAGTTTTGGAACATATTAATCTTTGTTTTTAAAAAAAAAAAAACCTCAGACTTTGCTGCTTCTTGGTTTTATTCAGTTACAGTCTGAATACGCAGTTATGATCATTAACTATTAAAACTGTTATTAAAATTGTTGCAGCGGTGAAAGTAATCTGACTGCAGAAATCCTAAACATTTCTTTGTTCAGCAGCATCTCTCTAATAGACACAGAAGAGAAATCGAATCCAGTGTGTTAGTCGTGCAACAGAGAAATTATGCTGCATTCAAATGTTGGTTGTAAGCAGCAGACCGTAAACTGGATGTTCCATTGTTTTCAGTGAGAGGTTGGTGGAGAAGTTATGCTACCTCAGGCTGTGAGTGCAGGAACCGTGCACCACAATAGCACTTGTTATCAAAAATTAAAAAAATTTAACTTTTGCAATTTACTGCAGTGAAAAGGACAAACTAGATGTTGTTTTATATTTAATGAGAAGCAAAAATGAACAGCCAGACATGTATTTTAAGTGCAGAGTCATCTGGTTTTAATCAGATAAACATGAATCATTTTTCTGTTATTACAGAGGAATTAATCCATAACTTTAGAAAAGTTTTCTTTTTAAGGTGTCATCACAGCCAGGACTTCATGTTTTAATAAAACACTCTGCAAAATGGTTAAACTTTGTTCTATCTTTCATTGAAACAAATTATTGTCCATGTCGTTAGCGCTGAAACATGAGGGCGCCTCATATCATGACCTTCAATCTGCCGCTGCAGACAACAGGAATTCTGGTATGACGACTGTTATGGTGTTTCTGCCGCCAACGTGTGAACACAGCTTTAAAGTAAAGCAGCAGTGGCTCTGCTTTCACCTGTTTTTTGTTTTTTTTTGGGGCATATTTTCGATCTGTGTCAGATGCAGTCCTGCAGGTCAGTCACAGCATCTAGGGCTGTATCAACACAGATAAATGGAAACAAGTGTTTTATGGCTGCTGCATTGGACTTGGATCACATTTGTATTTGAGAGTTGCACCTACAGGATCCTTTTGGCTAACCACAGCATCTGAAAAGTCTCTTGCTGACAGATTAGTTGCTTTGCAGACTCACTCCAAGTAAATATATGATGGTCTCAGAGGCTGCAGGTTCAGACTGTGTCTGTAAGTCAATATGTCCCACAGAGGCAATAGACTGTATTAACACAAGCTCGATCTGCTGAGGTGTCTTAACCCAAGTCCTGTACTTTTAACACAGGCTTAAGGTGTAAGCACTTGTACCTCCAGCAGATGAATTACGTCTCTCAGATTTCATTCATAGTTATGACACAAATTCTGATTTACCAATGACAGAGATGTTGTCAGGTTGACATTTCAGGTCAGTGAGGGCTATATAATCTGAGGGTTTTCCTTTTTTTTTTTTTTTGAGAGCACACTTTCTTAAATTGAAGGTTTTATACAAGAGTTTCAATTTAAGATGCAGGTCACACAAAATTATTAAGCTTAAATAACAAACATGCCATAGAGCAGGTTTGTACCTTAGATTGAAGGGGGAAAAACCCAGAAAAAACAAATGTGCCTCACAGCTCAGTTCCATTTATGATTTATTGACATACAAGATGTCAGGTCTACTGTACAAGCGCTAACGTTACATTAGTGCTATGCTTTGTTATGCTGCAGAATGTTTGATTATGTTTTGAATGTTTGTAAAAGAATATATGAAATTTGAGAGCAAAGTGAGGACAGCTATGAAGACCAGAAATGTGGTCGGTCCAGATGACATACAAGTAGAGGTATGAAGATGGTTAAGAGAGATGGCAGTGGAGGCTTTATCCTACATTGTGTAATAAAACCTTGGAAAGTCAGAGGATGCCTGAGGAGTGGAGGAGATGTGTACTGGTACAATTTATAAGAATGGTGATGTGTAGAGCTGTAACTGCACAGGGCTCATCCACAGCATGATCTTATGGGAAAGAGTAGTGGAAACTAGGCTGGGGAGAAAATCTTATGCTGCGTTCACACCGGATGACACCAGAGCAACAGCGGCGACAGGTTGCCATGTAATCCATATGGAAGGACACGTTTTGCGCCACAAAAGTCTAAGCCACGCAATGCGACATGATGGACGCGAATGAAGCGATTTTGAGCGATTGCCGCATTTGTGGCGCGATGTCGCATCGCCCTCTTCCCCATGTTGAAAAATCTGAACTTTTTTGTCTTGTCGCGTCACGATGACCAATCAGGGACTGGATATGTAGTGATGTGGAAATATCTGGAGTTTATACTTGATGTGGACATGTCCTGTCTCTGGCAGCCAGCCTGTGAGCAGGCCTTATGTCCCTTTTGTCCTTTATTTCACAATTATGACAGAGTTTAAGGGGAGAGTGAGCGTTTTTTTTTTTTTTAATTGTTCACATGTGCGCGCAGGAACAGGACAGGAGGTCCTCACACTGGGTCCTGGAGAGGCGGAAGTACCGCTGAAAGCGGCCATCATCCAGATGCAGCTCCTGCAGCAAGTAATGAAACTCCCCGAATTGGGAACATCTCATGAGGAAGTTGTGAACCCAGGGATGGGTTTTTTGTTTTTTTACGCTGTTTGTCAGCATTCCACAACAAATGGAGCACAGCAACTCGCTCCGTGTGATCAAGGTCTGCATTGTTGACTTGACAGCGAGCGGAATGGAAGCTCCTCCTATTTGATGACGCATTGGGGTGAATTTTCGCAGCGAAAGCAGTGCGACACACCGGGCGATGGTGGCACGTCCATCGCCAGCCAAGGGATGCGAATTTGTGGCATTGCATGGTGTCCGGTGTGAACGCGGCATTAGAGTAACAATATGGTTTCATGCTGAGAGAGAGCATTACATTAACCCCTTAAGCCCTAGAGCCTATTTCACTAAAATCACATATCCATACATTATGATTTGTTTCTCAGCTTGTACAAGGTCAAAAATGCAAAAGTTTGGATCAACTAAAAGACAGGTCCTAGGGGATGTTGTGGATGCAAAGAAATTGAAAGTAAATAATACTTGGTAGGAGTAAATGAGTTTTTTGTTGTTTTTTTTTTCCCCAAAAAATGAATTCCGATTTATGTATTTATTTGCTTGGCGTTTCAGCTGTGGTTAGTTGATATGTGATTGAAGTGGATACTTTTGTAGAGGAAACTTCACTTGACATTTTGAGGTATAATAAGTGTATGTTGGTGTCAGCATTAGTTAGTTATGAGTGTTCAAATGTTCCAAAACAGGGCAAGTCCCCAAATTTGGGGACTCTAGGGTTTAAGAGGTTAAGGACAAAAGCAGTTTGATTGTGTACTTGTGGATTTTGAGAATGGTTGTGATGGCCCCAAAAGAGGTATTGCATGATGATGTGGGGAGTACCAGATAAGTATGACAAGGTTCAATGTCTGACTTAGATTTGGCTGCCAAAATGGCCAAATTTTCAACATTACATAATTCAGTTACATTTCATTGATTCTAAAGTAAAAATTTCTCAGGAATTCAGATCTGAAAAGAATAATGCAAAAATGTTGATAGTTTAATAGCCATGAACAGTTTATTAAAGGCATTGACAATGCTCAAACATAACAAATGTAAATACAAATCTCTCCTTTTAGATCAATAATAATTGTCAATACATGAGAACTAGACAGATTTATCACACTTGATAGACGAAGAGAAGTAACAGTAAACATTAGGTAAAAAATTTGTTAATCATTAAGTCAGACAGTGCTTCTTGATACAATAGCAACATGTTGTGTGACTTAGATGGACGAGAAGAGTCTACGCAATTCTCAGACAGATGATCCAGTAGAGAAACATCCGTCCTACTGAATCTTTCCTCCCCATACCACTTCACAACTAATTCATTAAACTTGTTCCTAAAGAGAGATTTATGTTTCTTAGCACAATGTGTGAGATACTAATGATAGTACATACAGTATTTTTTTTTTTTCAGGTGGGTGCCAGGACCCAAAATTCAGTTCTAAAAAACTTGCATTTTTTTTTTCCAGGACAAGATATCCACCAGATAGAAAATGTCTTATTTTTTTCCACACATTTGCATTTCACAGTAGGTAGAGTTACTATCTGGACTCCAGCTTTTACAAAACTGGGGATACAGCACTTCCCATTGGCTTATCTGATTTATCTTGTTTTGTTGATTAAAATGGTATATGACACATGCATGTCAGTACCATACTTAGTGCCATATATTAGAAAGAAAAGTAAATCTTACCTTTGTTTGGAGAACTCACCACTTTTGTCACCTGACTTTATGAGGCACAAGGTCACTTAGAAACTGGACATTTAGAGGAATCCTTAATAACTAGATACCGTGCCAAACAAGAGCTTATACACAATAGGTTAAAACCTTAAAATACATCAGTGTTTTGATGTTGTGTGATACAGACCTCCTGACATCATGAAGTGCAAAATGTTTTTGAATACAAAAATGCATCATACATACTTTTTACACACACCATTGGAAAGAAGATAATTTTTTGCTATAGATAGACATGTTGATTATTATTTTTGTCTATTTTTATCACAGTGAGAATTTTTTTCACACTTGTGGCAGTAACTTGTAAGTCAGACCTTGAACCTTGTCATATGTGAGTGTGTATGAATGACAAACTGAATCAAGCTGGAATTGTGTTGGCATCAAGGATCAGGTCTGAGCCCTTTCTTGAAGTGGTGATTGACAGGATGATGAACAAGATCAGAGAGGATACTGTATTTTTTTTTTCTCAAGATTTTTTTTTTTTTTTGCATAAGTTTGAAAAAACAACAGATCATAAGTTTAGGATAAATTACTTATCATGTATTTAATTTTTGAAGTGGCACTAATGACAACATTCATACTGAACATAATTTCACTTGCATAGACTGATTTTGGAGATCAAGCAATAATTGCAGATGGGCTTTCTGAGGTCCCAGATAGCTTTTCTGATTTCCTTTTCTAACTTTCAGAATTTAGTAAATTAGCATATGGTCTATTGATACTTATGTGTAGACACTAGTCACTAGAGGCAGCTATTTTTGGTTTCAAATTTGGGCAAATGCAGTCCCAGAAAATTCCGAATGTGACAAACAAGAAACAGGTGTTGTAAATAAGTCAATGCTGCTAAAAATACAAACTTGCAGAAACAAAGACACTATTCTGACATGGTTTTGCATGTAAGACTGACATGGTTTGCACGTAAGACTGGCATAGCATGTTTCAAGTACACACATATATGTCAGAAGGTGGGGGGGGCATACCATATTCTGTCCCCCCTGGTTGAAAAGGTGGGGGGGACATGTCCCCCCTATCCCCCACCAAATTGCGCCCATACGTAAAGGTGTGGTTGCAAGGTGTAGGAGCGGTGAATGTACGGCATATGTTTTTAAATACTTGGGGTGAATGGTGAAGTGCAGGAAATGGAGAAGAATAACAAAAGTCATTTGTGATAGAACAGTATCTGCAAGATTGAAAGGGAAACTTTACAAGATGGTACTGGGACCAGTTATGTTTTATGGCTTTAGAAGGTGGTATGGTTTTGGGATACTGGAGTATGATCAAATCAAATCAATTTTATTTATATAGCGCCAAATCACAACAAACAGCTGCCCCAAGGCGCTTTATATTGTAAGGCAAGGCCATACAATAATTACGGAAAAACCCCACGGGCAAAACGACCCCCTGTGAGCAAGCACTTGGCGACAGTGGGAAGGAAAAACTCCCTTTTAACAGGAAGAAACCTCCAGCAGAACCGGGCTCAGGGAGGGGCAGTCTTCTGCTGGGACTGGTTGGGGCTGAGGGAGAGAACCAGGAAAAAGACATGCTGTGGAAGAGAGCAGAGATCAATCACTAATGATTAAATACAGAGCAAAAAGAGAAAGAAACACTCAGTGCATCATGGGAACCCCCCCAGCAGTCTAAGTCTATAGCAGCATAACTAAGGGATGGTTCAGGGTCACCTGATCCAGCCCTAACTATAAGCTTTAGCAAAAAGGAAGGTTTTAAGCCTAATTTTAAAAGTAGAGAGGGTGTCTGTCTCCCTGATCCGAATTGGGAGCTGGTTCCAGAGGAGAGGAGCCTGAAAGCTGAAGGCTCTGCCTCCCATTCTACTCTTACAAACCCTAGGAACTACAAGTAAGCCTGCAGTCTGAGAGCGAAGCGCTCTATTGGGGTGATATGGTACTATGAGGTCCCTAAGATAAGATGGGACCTGATTATTCAAAACCTTATAAGTAAGAAGAAGAATTTTAAATTCTATTCTAGAATTAACAGGAAGCCAATGAAGAGAGGCCAATATGGGTAAGATATGCTCTCTCCTTCTAGTCCCTGTCAGTACTCTAGCTGCAGCATTTTGAATTAACTGAAGGCTTTTCAGGGAACTTTTAGGACAACCTGATAATAATGAATTACAATAGTCCAGCCTAGAGGAAATAAATGCATGAATTAGTTTTTCAGCATCACTCTGAGACAAGACCTTTCCAATTTTAGAGATATTGCGCAAATGCAAAAAAGCAGTCCTACATATTTGTTTAATATGCGCATTGAATGACATATCCTGATCAAAAATGACTCCAAGATTTCTCACAGTATTACTAGAGGTCAGGGTAATGCCATCCAGAGTAAGGATCTGGTTAGACACCATGTTTCTAAGATTTGTGGGGCCAAGTACAATAACTTCAGTTTTATCTGAGTTTAAAAGCAGGAAATTAGAGGTCATCCATGTCTTTATGTCTGTAAGACAATCCTGCAGTTTAGCTAATTGGTGTGTGTCCTCTGGCTTCACGGATAGATAAAGCTGGGTATCATCTGTGTAACAATGAAAATTTAAGCAATGCTGTCTAATAATACTGCCTAAGGGAAACATGTATAAAGTGATTAAAATTGGTCCTAGCACAGAACCTTGTGGAACTCCATAATTAACCTTAGTCTGTGAAGAAGATTCCCCATTTACATGAACAAATTGTAATCTATTAGATAAATATGATTCAAACCACTGCAGCGCAGTGCCTTTAATACCTACGGTATGCTCTAATCTCTGTAATAAAATTTTATGGTCAACAGTATCAAAAGCAGCACTGAGGTCTAACAGAACAAGCACAGAGATGAGTCCACTGTCTGAGGCCATAAGAAGATCATTTGTAACCTTCACTAATGCTGTTTCTGTACTATGATGGATTCTAAAACCTGACTGAAATTCTTCAAATAGACCATTCCTCTGCAGATGATCAGTTAGCTGTTTTACAACTACCCTTTCAAGAATTTTTGAGAGAAAAGGAAGGTTGGAGATTGGCCTATAATTAGCTAAAGTAGCTGGGTCAAGTGATGGCTTTTTAAGTAATGGTTTAATTACTGCCACCTTAAAAGCCTGTGGTACATAGCCAACTAATAAAGATAGATTGATCATATTTAACATCGAAGCATTAATTAATGGTAGAGCTTCCTTGAGCAGCCTGGTAGGAATGGGGTCTAATAGACATGTTGATGGTTTGGAGGAAGTAACTAATGAAAATAACTCAGACAGAACAATCAGAGAGAAAGAGTCTAACCAAATACCAGCATCACTGAAAGCAGCCAAAGATAACGATATGTCTTTGGGATGGTTATGAGTAATTTTTTCACTAATAGTTAGAATTTTATTAGCAAAGAAAGTCATGAAGTCATTACTAGTTACAGTTAAAGGAATACTCGGCTCAATAGAGCTCTGACTCTTTGTCAGCCTGGCTACAGTGCTGAAAAGAAACCTGGGGTTCTTATTTTCTTCAATTAGTGATGAGTAGTAAGATGTCCTAGCTTTACGGAGGGCTTTTTTTTATAGAGCAACAGACTCTTTTTCCAGGCTAAGTGAAGATCTTCTAAATTAGTGAGATGCCATTTCCTCTCCAACTTACGGGTTATCTGCTTTAAGCTGCGAGTTTACGAGTTATACCACGGAGTCAGGCACTTCTGATTTAAGGCTCTCTTTTTCAGAGGAGCTAGAGCATCCAAAGTTGTCTTCAATGAGGATGTAAAACTATTGACGAGATACTCTATCTCACTCACAGAGTTTAGGTAGCTACTCTGCACTGTGTTGGTATATGGCATTAGAGAACATAAAGAAGGAATCATATCCTTAAACCTAGTTACAGTGCTTTCTGAAAGACTTCTAGTGTAATGAAAATTATTCCCCACTGCTGGGTAGTCCATCAGAGTAAATGTAAATGTTATTAAGAAATGATCAGACAGAAGGGAGCTTTCAGGGAATACTGTTAAGTCTTCAATTTCCATACCATAAGTCAGAACAAGATGTAAGATATGATTAAAGTGGTGGGTGGACTCATTCACATTTTGAGCAAAGCCAATTGAGTCTAATAATAGATTAAATGCAGTGTTGAGGCTGTCATTCTCAGCATCTGTGTGGATGTTAAAATCGCCCACTATAATTATCTTATCTGAGCTAAGCACTAAGTCAGACAAATGGTCTGAAAATTCACAGAGAAACTCACAGTAGCGACCAGGTGGACGATAGATAATAACAAATAAAATTGGTTTTTGGGACTTCCAATTTGGATGGACAAGACTAAGAGTCAAGCTTTCAAATGAATTAAAGCTCTGTCTGGGTTTTGGATTAATTAATAAGCTGGAATGGAAGATTGCTGCTAATCCTCCACCTCGGCCCATGCTACGAGCGTTCTGGCAGTTAGTGTGACTCGGGGGTGTTGACTCATTTAAACTAACATATTCATCCTGTTGTAACCAAGTTTCTGTAAGGCAGAATAAATCAATATGTTGATCAATTATTATATCATTTACTAACAGGGACTTAGAAGAGAGAGACCTAATGTTTAATAGACCACATTTAACTGTTTTAGTCTGTGGTGCAGTTGAAGGTGCTATATTATTTTTTCTTTTTGAATTTTTATGCTTAAATAGATTTTTGCTGGTTATTGGTGGTCTGGGAGTAGGCACCGTCTCTACAGGGATGGGGTAATGAGGGGATGGCAGGGGGAGAGAAGCTGCAGAGAGGTGTGTAAGACTACAACTCTGCTTCCTGGTCCCAACCCTGGATAGTCACGGTTTGGAGGATTTAAGAAAATTGGCCAGATTTCTAGAAATGAGAGCTGCTCCATCCAAAGTGGGATGGATGCCGTCTCTCCTAACAAGACCAGGATTTCCCCAGAAGCTTTGCCAATTATCTATGAAGCCCACCTCATTTTTTGGACACCACTCAGACAGCCAGCAATTCATGGAGACCATGCGGCTAAACATGTCACTCCCAGTTCGATTGGGGAGGGGCCCAGAGAAAACTACAGAGTCCGACATTGTTTTTGCAAAGTTACACACCAATTCAATGTTAATTTTAGTGACCTCCGAGTGGCGTAACCGGGTGTCATTACTGCCGACGTGAATTACAATCTTATCAAATTTACGCTTAGCCTTAGCCAGCAGTTTCAAATTTCCTTCAATGTCGCCTGCTCTGGCCCCCGGAAGACAATTGACTATGGTTGCTGGTGTCGCTAACTTCACATTTCTCAAAACAGAGTCGCCAATAACCAGAGTTTGATCCTCGGCGGGTGTGTCGCCGAGTGGGGAAAAATGGTTAGAAATGTGAATGGGTTGGCGGTGTACACGGGGCTTCTGTTTAGGACTACACTTCCTCCTCACAGTCACCCAGTTGGCCTGCTTTCCCGGCTGCTCGAGATCTGCTGGAAGGGAAGTAATGGCGGCTAAGCTACCTTGGTCCGCACCGACTACAGGGGCCTGGCTAGCTGTAGAATTTTCCACGGTGCGGAGCCGAGTCTCCAATTCGCCCAGCCTGGCCTCCAAAGCTACGAATAAGCTACACTTATTACAAGTACCATTACTGCTAAAGGAGGCCGAGGAATAACTAAACATTTCACTCCCAGAGCAGAAAAGTGCGGGAGAGACAGGAGAAGCCGCCATGCTAAATCGGCTAAGAGCTAGTAGCTGCGCTAAGCTAGCGGATTCCTAAAAACACACAAAGTGAATAATGTGTAAATAATTTAGAGGTGATTCAGCAGACGGAGTGTTTTAGTTAAGGCACGTGAAGATTACACTGTGAAACAAATCGTTATCTAGATCAAGCTAACTGCGCAGATTAAACAGCTAACAGATACAGCAAAACGCCGCTGTGCTCTGGAACAGGAAGTGATACAATACCGCAGTGAGAGCCAACCACCAGTAGAGGTGGTTGGCTTCATTCATGATAATGAAGATGGAGCCATCAGCCAGGAAGGGAAGAGGCAGATGAAAGAGAGAGATTATGAATGAATTGTAAAGGAGAACAAGCATATATAAGGGACAGGTATTTGTTGGACATGTTAAGTAAAGGATTTGATTACATATTCCACCACTGATGTGTTTTCATGTTACACAGTAGGATATCATGTACCTGTGAGTGTGTACTAACATTTTTGGACTGTGCAACTTTTGACCTCAGTGGAAGTCATGTTTGTGAGTAACCATACATGTGTTTGCACCTGGCTGCAGCGTGTGATGGCAGATTGGAAAGGTAAACCGGGATAAGCTTATGTGTGTGATTTTTGCTTGTTCTCTTATTAATGTGGGAGACACAGGAGCTGTCAGTGGTGCTGTTCCGCTGCTGGTGAAATAGTAATGAGTGTGCATAACTGAGCTTAGGCAGTGTGGTTTACAGCTCTGTCAGGGAACATGTGGCACTGACTGGCTCTACAGCATGTTTGTGTGCTGGTGATAGAAACGGGATGCTTTGCACCCACGGGGGAAAATGAATAGACAGGCAGAGGTCAGACTCCTTTTACATCTTTGGTTTGTAAATATGAGTGGAAATTTGTTGGAGCTCTCAGCCCTGATTTGGTGTAAATTCGAAAGGTCTGTTATTCGTAATCAGTATTCATTATCCTCCCATGCAATCCGTTTTGCTGAGATGTTTGAAGTCAATTTCTTGTCAAAATCTATTTTTTTTAAATAAAATGTGGTATGTTAACATAAGGAAATATATCTTGCTCAAATAACTGTAACTAGAATACAACAGTGTATGATGGCAGTGTTAAAATTCTTGAACAATGGGGTTTCTAAAAAAAAATTGGTTGCCTTATGGTGCATGAAGCATATTGCTCGCACATTTTTGTGTGTGTGTGTGTGTGTGTGTGTGTGTGTGTGTGTCCGACGTGACGTACAGGTGACACTTGTAGTCTGTTTCTGGCTTAATGATACGCACATTCATTCTGGGTCAGTCATGCTTCAAATGCATGGTGTTTCGTACTGTAAGCGAAAGTGGGGCATGTCACTCCAGCTTTTTTCAAATATGCTACTCCACTTTGTGGCCAAAATCCTTCCACTCCCACTCCATGCTCACTTCACTCACAGGTCTTTCTGATGTGTGTGTGTCTAGGGAGCACAGCAGATTTATCGATGATATTTGTCAATGCATTTTCTTAAGTAAATCACTGTGGCAAAGCCACGCTCCGCAGCCCCAGGTGCATCACTGTGTGAGAATTGCAGTGTTTAAACAATACTTAAGTGACAATGGGGAAAAAAAAAATGTAAAAGTTCCTGAAGGTTGTAGGAGGCATATGCAGACTCACAGACACAGGTGTAGATCAAGAAAAATGGCTTTATCTGATAGGCAGGCAACAGGTTCGGTACACAGGGAATCAGTCAATGTGGTGAAGGTACAGGCAGGTAGCAAGCTGAGGTAGAGTCCAAAAAACAAGCAAAGTTCCAAATACACGGCGTCAAGGAGTTCACAGAGCTGAGGCAAAGTCAAAAACAAGCAGAGTTCAGGGATAAGACGAGGCGGAGGTTGGTAACACTAGCAAGGTCAGAAATACAACAAGGCACAACTGGACAATGGTGTGAGGCTGGAAAGTGCGAAATGCAAGGGGGCGTGACCAGGGAAGACAAAGGTTAGTGCAAGAGAGTGCAGTAACGTAAAAGCAAATTGAACTGGGGCAAGATAATTAAATGACAGAAAAACCAACGGTGCAAAATGTGACGTGCTTGACTGCTGCATGCTGGACTGACAGGACTGGTGATCGTGGCCTGGTGCGCACGACGGCAGAATCAGCTGTCTTCGTTGAAGGCTGAGAAGCTGTGCACGCTGCTGCATGCTGGACTGATGGGACTGGTGATCGTGGCCTGGCGCGCACGGCGGCAGAATCAGCTGTCTTCGTTGAAGGCTGAGAAGCTGTGCATGCTGCTGCACGCTGAACTGACAGGACTGGTGAGCGTGGCCTCGCACGCACGGCGTCAGAATCAGCTGTTTCTGCTGAAGGCTGAGGAACAGGGCGTACTGCTGCTTCCTGGAGTAACGTGGCCATTGATGGTTGCAGCAAGCGCACCGTGAGAACTTCGGACGTTGCTGGTTGAATCTGGAGTGGAGTGAGCGCCGTATGTGACGCCAGTGACGTTGGCACAGTTGTTTGAAACTGAGGCGTGACGAGCTGTGGTGACGCGGGCTGTTCAGCTGGCTTCTGGAGTGTGTGCATCAGAGAAACCTCTGTGGGCGTGTGTCTCTCCGCTTGCTCCGGTGACGTCACGGCTGGTGCGACCGAGGGCTGAGGTGACGAGGTCTTGCCCGATGGCTCTGTGGGCACCAGGAGAGACATGTCCTCAGCAGAGAGGTCGGGCAAGATGGGAACCTTCATTCCCATGGGCGAGGAAGTCATGGTGGCAGCAGGCTGGCGCGATGGCACCTGGAGCTTCCGAGGTGCGGGCACAGGGGCCAGATGAGGCGGGACCGGAAATGGTGCCGGATCTGGTTCTTTGGACAAATTCAGCTCCGTGGGTTCCCATCTGAACAGCCTTCGTAGAGCAGGAATTGGAGGCAGGCAGGACGTGGGAGGTGTGGACAGCTGAGGAGGCGTGACTGCTTCGGCCGACAGTGTGATGAAGCGGGGCGTGTCCAGACAGCAGTCATAGATCTCTGATTCAAACAAGTAGTCCATTGGATCTTCAACACAGGTAGGAAGCCGACCTTGCTTAAAAAGAGTTTTGATATGTTTTAACTCTGGGAAGGCAGTTACCATTTCGGGTGCAGCGTGTAGAAGGAGTTCTAAAGCAGAAAGAATGCGCTGCTTGTTCCGCTCTCCTGAACTGTCTCTGAATTCAAAAAATAACTCCTGTATTTTGAAGAGAAATTCTGCCATCTGCTGGAGTGATGACTCATCTGTCTCAGATGAGGAATCCTCATCTAAGTCAACCCACTCAGTGTCGTCCTCACATGGCGGGCAAGTGGACTGCAGATATAGCTCAGGTTGCTTCACCCAGTCAGGCAGCCTATCTGCAGTAAGCAAATTGTTCAGATCTGGGTAAGTCAGGGCAGAGGCTGTAGAGCCAGGTATTTGCTTCAATGACTTCCCAAGCTTGCTCCAGGTAGTCAAACTTTTCCCATGGGGTGTAGGTGTGGCGGAAATGGGTGAAAAAAAATTTTATGTCAGTGAAGATCTCTTTAATTCTGGTAAAGTTCAGCTCAGGATCTGAGTCCGCTGCCTCCAGGTACTGGCCAGATTGTTCTGTCGTGGCTTAGTCCTGAAGGTTGTAGGAGGCATATGCAGACTCACAGACACAGATGTAGATCAAGAAAAATGGCTTTATCGGATAGGCAGGCAACAGGTTCGGTACACAGGGAATCAATCAACGTGGTGAAGGTACAGGCAGGTAGCAAGCTGAGGCAGAGTCCAAAAAACAAGCAAAGTTCCAAATACACGGCATCAAGGAGTTCACAGGGCTGAGGCAAAGTCAAAAAACAAGCAGAGTTCAGGGATAAGACGAGGCGGAGGTCGGTAACACTAGCAAGGTCAGAAATACAACAAGGCACAACTGGACAATGGCGTGAGGCTGGAAAGTGCGAAATGCAACAATCTGGCGAGAGACTGTGAGGGCGTAAATACTAGTGGAAGAATCAGAATGTGAAATGAGGAACAGGTGTGCAGAGACTGCTGGAAGGGGGTGTGACCAGGGAAGACAAAGGTAAGTGCAAGAGAGTGCAGTAAGGCAAAAGCAAAGTGAACTGGGGCAAGATAATTAAATGACAGAAAAACCAGCGGTGCAAAATGTGACGTGCTTGACTAACCATTATAAACACGAACAAAACAGATGGGGTGAAACTGAAACTAAGGCGGCGAGTCGAGGAGTGGAAAACCAGTGATAATAACTAAAAAGAGAGGACATGACACAGGAAAGTGAATACACTAAACATGACAAAACAAACTGTTGACAGAATAGAGAATAAATGATGAACAAATCAAAACCAGGGACAAGGTAATGCAATGAATGACTGAACCATAAATAAATGATACACAGAATAAAACCGATAACAGAAGCATTACACAAAGTACAGAAACGAACAGAACCAAACCAAGACTTACATGACAACATATAATATGAAAAGTAAAACTGTAAAACCCTCAGTGGAAGCCTAGACCAAATAAGGGGAAAACCAAGACATGAACCCCGGGCCGGAGCAGATCCTGACAGTTCCTTTGTTTATGGAAAGGCTGCAGTCATTTTAGGGTCTGTGTGTGCACTAATGGGTATGTTGCTTGTGTATGGTGATGCACAAAGAAGCGTGTACCTTTAATGAGTAATTATGACATTCTTTCTACAGTGAGGAAAATAAGTATTTGAACACCCTGTGATTTTGCAAGTTCTTCCACTTAGAAATCATGGAGGGGTCTGAAATTTTCATCTTAGGTGCATGTCCACTGTGAGAGACATAATCTAAAAAAAAACAAAAAATCCGGAAATCACAATGTATGATTTTTTTTATTTTTTTTTTAATAATTTATTTGTATGTTACTGCTGCAAATAAGTATTTGAACACCTGTGAAAATCAATGTTAATATTTGGTACAGTAGCCTTTGTTTGCAATTACAGAGGTCAAACGTTTCCTGTAGTTCTTGACCAAGTTTTCATACACTGCAGCAGGGATTTTGGTACACTCCTCCACACAGATCTTCTCCACATCAACCTCCTTCCCTCAGTAAGAGGGAAGGAGGTTGTTTGCCAGAATCTTGCAATACATGACCCCATCCATCCTCCCTTCAATACGGTGCAGTCGTCCTGTCCCCTTTGCAGAAGAGCACCCCCAGAGTATGATGTTTCCACCCCCATGCTTCACTGTTGGGATGGTTGTCTTGGGTTGTTCTCATCCTCTAAACATGGTAAGTGGAGTTGATTCCAAAAAAGCTCTATTCTGGTCTCATCTGACCACATGACCCTCTCCCATGCCTCCTCTGGATCATCCACATGGTCACTGGTGAACTTCAAACGGGCCTGGACATGTGCTGGCTTGAACAGGGGGACCTTACTGCCCTGCAGGATTTTAAACCATGACAGCATCATGTGTTACTAATGTAATCTTTGTGACTGTGGTCCCAGCTCTCCTCAGGTCATTGACCAGGTCCTCCTGTGTAGTTCTGAGCTTTCTCAGAATCATCCTTACCCCTCAAAGTGAGATCTTGCATGGAATCCCAGACCGAGGGAGATTGACAGTCATCTTGTGTTTCTTCCACTTTCTAATAAATAATCATAACAGTTGTTGTCTTCTACCAAGATGCTTCCCTGTTGTCCTGTAGTCCATCCCAGCCTTGTGCAGGTCTACAGTTTTGTTCCTGGTGTCCTTAGACAGCTCTGTGGTCTTGGCTATGGTGGACAGGTTGGAGTGTGGTTGATTGAGTGTGTGAATAGCTGTCTTTTATACAAGTAACAAGTTCAAACAGGTGCAGTTAATGCAGGTAAAGAGTGCAGAATAAGAGGGCTTCTTAAAGAAAAATTAACAGGTCTGTGTGAGCCAGAATTCTTGGTGGTTGGTAGGGGATCAAATACTTATTTGCAGCAGTAACATACAAATAAATTATTTAAAAATCCTACATTGTGATTTCTGGATTATTATTATTATTATTATTATTTTTTAGATTATGTCTCTCACAGTGGACATGCACCTAAGATGAAAATTTCAGACCCCTCCATGATTTCTCAGTGGGAGAACTTGCAAAACTGCAGGGTGTTCAAATACTTATTTTCCTCACTGTATATTTTTTTTAAAACATGCGCTCTGTGGTCTTTTGGCTGCTTCTTATGAAAGCTGTGAATTGTAGCTACCAAACAATAAACTGTTGGTGTAGCTCTCCCATTCATTTTTATTCACTGTTATATGTGGCTTTAAAGGTGCTCAATTATATTAAGCAATACTTGGGTATTGGAGTTGATGGTTTGTTTTGTAATGCAGTGTGGCTGTGCTTGTTGTCACATGACCCCGCAGGTTTCTGATCGCCCAACCTTTGGAATTTTGGCTCTAAAACAGAGCTGGATGTTTTTGCTAAGCAAACAGGTCAGGCATTGAAGGGTGTGCTTCTATTTTCTTTCGCTCTCCCAATCTGGAATTCTTTGTTTTTGTGTGTATTGTACACTTCAACCGTGTCAGAACAGCAGTTTCCATTTACTCACTTTTATTTGTTCTTTTCAGGGCCTGTGTTGTGTAAACTTGTGTCTATGCATTATTTGTGCTTGTGAAAGATCCAACAATCAGTACACCATCTATCCATCATCTTTGGCCATTGGATGAGAGGTGGGGTGCACCTTGGGCAGGCTGCCCACCTGTCGCAGGGCAGACACATAGAAACAAACAGACACATTCACACTTTCACTCACACTTACAGTCACCAGTTCGTCTAACGTGCACGTCTTTTGAAATGTGAGGAAGCCACGCAAACACAGGGATAATATGCAAACTCCAGGACCTACTTGTTATGAGCGATTGAAGCCAACTAGCGCACAAAGGAGGAATTGCATTCCATGCGTGAAAAATCAGAGCTGCCTCCAATGCCTCGTACACCTGCCGCTGCAATTATTTGCGCACACCAGCAGCTGAAAGACAGAGTGCCCTGTGAGAGCCCATTCGATCCCTCTTGCGGCGGGTGCTGGCCAAATTCCTGGTGACACACACACGAACATTTAACACCGCTCGCTTGATACTTAGAAAATGTGTGGCCATTCGCGCTGTTAGCACAAAAACAGTCACTTTCAAGCTGGATGTGAAATTTGTCTAAATGTCCCCACGAGTGTGGCGTTGCAACAAGCAACACACATGGTGTGTATGTGTATCGTGCGCGTTGTTTTTTTTTTTTTCTTCCGCAACAGGGGCGCGATGTGGTGCAGCATGTTCCAGCTGCTCGGAACTGTGTTCGTGCACACGCACGAGCATGCACAAAACCGTCGTCAGTGTGTCATGCGCGCCTGTGTGACCACGCATCCCTCATGACAGCAGGTGGAATGTTTCGTGGTTCCCCATTTTGTGTTTGGTTCACTGATTTTCTTCCGGTTTCTGCATCTTTCGTGTTATGTGTGAAGGGGCCCTACTATTAAGCCACCGTGCTGGCCGACACTATACTCTGTGCCAATAGTGCGAGCATCCTCAACCATCTGCACCATGACTCATGTGAATGTTATTTCATGGCGTTTAGGTAATGAATGCGTTTGGCATCCTCCACTTCAAACCTGTCCCGAGTCATCAAACTTCTTCCTTTGGCCATGTCTCCTGTTGGGATGTGGCTTCGTGGCTAATACTGGTCTCACCCACACCCCACACACGCACACATTCAGTTCATTATTACATTCTTACCAGCCCCCTACCAGTGCTACTGCTGAACCCCCTCATTGCCCTCACCACCCCTAGAGCTCTGAGGCTGTAACAAGAAGAGGAGCATCTGTTCTCAGAACAGATCTTACTGTTACTGCCACTTCTTGGTTGAACCTCTACTGGTGGTTGGCTCTCACTGCAGTATTGTATCACTTCCTGTTCCGGAGCACAGCGGTGTTTTGCTGTATCTGTTAGCTGTTTAATCTGCGCAGTTAGATTGATCTAGTTAACTAGATAACGATTTGTTTCACAGTGTAATCTTCACGTGCCTTAACTAAAGCACTCCCTCTGCTGAATCACCTCTAAATTATTTACACATTATTCACTTTGCATGTTTTTAGGAATCCGCTAGCTTAGCGCAGCTACTAGCTCTTAGCCGGTTTAGCATGGCGGCTTCTCCTGTCTCTCCCGCACTTTTCTGCTCTGGGTGTGAAATGTTTAGTTATGCCTCGGCCTCCTTTAGCAGTAATGGTACTTGTAATAAGTGTAGCTTATTCGTAGCTTTGGAGGCCAGGCTGGGCAAATTGGAGACTCGGCTCCGCACCTTGGAAAATCCTACAGCTAGCCAGGCCCCTGTAGTCAGTGCGGACCAAGGTAGCTTAGCCACCGTTAGTTCCCTCCCGGCAGATCCCGAGCAGCCGGGAAAGCAGGCCGACTGGGTGACTGTGAGGAGGAAGCGTAGTCCTAAACAGAAGCCCTGTGTACACCGCCAACCCGTTCACATCTCTAACCATTTTTCCCCACTCGGCGACACACCCGCCGAGGATCAAACTCTGGTTATTGGCGACTCTGTTTTGAGAAATGTGAAGTTAGCGACACCAGCAACCATAGTCAATTGTCTTCCGGGGGCCAGAGCAGGCGACATTGAAGGAAATTTGAAACTGCTGGCTAAGGCTAAGCGTAAATTTGGTAAGATTGTAATTCACGTCGGCAGTAATGACACCCGGTTACGCCAATTGGAGATCACTAAAATTAATATTGAATCGGTGTGTAACTTTGCAAAAACAATGTCGGACTCTATAGTTTTCTCTGGGCCCCTCCCCAATCGGACCGGGAGTGACATGTTTAGCCGCATGTTCTCCTTGAATTGCTTGCTGTCTGAGTGGTGTCCAAAAAATGAGGTGGGCTTCATAGATAATTGGCAAGCTTCTGGGGAAAACCTGGTCTTGTTAGGAGAGACGGCATCCATCCCACTTTGGATGGAGCGGCTCTCATTTCTAGAAATCTGGCCAATTTTCTTAAATCCTCCAAACCGTGACTATCCAGGGTTGGGACCAGGAAGCAGAGTTGTAGTCTTACACACCTCTCTGCAGCTTCTCTCCCCCTGCCATCCCCTCATTACCCCATCCCCGTAGAGACGGTGCCTGCTCCCAGACCACCAATAACCAGCAAAATCTATTTAAACATAAAAATTCAAAAAGAAAAAATAATATAGCACCTTCAACTGCACCACAGACTAAAACAGTTAAATGTGGTCTATTAAACATTAGATCTCTCTCTTCTAAGTCCCTGTTAGTAAATGATATAATAATGGATCAACATATTGATTTATTCTGCCTTACAGAAACCTGGTTACAGCAGGATGAATATGTTAGTTTAAATGAGTCAACACCCCCGAGTCACACTAACTGCCAGAATGCTCGTAGCACGGGCCGAGGCAGAGGATTAGCAGCAATCTTCCACTCCAGCTTATTAATTAATCAAAAACCCAGACAGAGCTTTAATTCATTTGAAAGCTTGTCTCTTAGTTTTGTCCATCCAAATTGGAAGTCCCAAAAACCAGTTTTATTTGTTGTTATCTATCGTCCTCCTGGTCGTTACTGTGAGTTTCTCTGTGAATTTCCGGACCTTTTGTCTGACTTAGTGCTTAGCTCATATAAGATAATTATAGTGGGCGATTTTAACATCCACACAGATGCTGAGAATGACAGCCTCAACACTGCATTTAATCTGTTGTTAGACTCGATTGGCTTTGCTCAAAATGTGAATGAGTCCACCCACCACTTTAATCATACCTTAGATCTTGTTCTGACTTATGGTATGGAAATTGAAGACTTAACAGTATTCCCTGAAAATCCCCTTCTGTCTGATCATTTCTTAATAACATTTACATTTACTCTGATGGACTACCCAGTAGTGGGGAATAAGTTTCATTACACTAGAAGTCTTTCAGAAAGCGCTGTAACTAGGTTTAAGGATATGATTCCTTCTTTATGTTCTCTAATGCCATATACCAACACAGGGCAGAGTAGCTACCTAAACTCTGTGAGTGAGATAGATTATCTCGTCAATAGTTTTATATCCTCATTGAGGACAACGTTGGATGCTGTAGCTCCTCTGAAAAAGAGAGCCTTAAATCAGAAGTGCCTGACTCCGTGGTATAACACAAACCCGCAGCTTAAAGCAGATAACCCGTAAGTTGGAGAGGAAATGGCGTCTCACTAATTTAGAAGATCTTCACTTAGCCTGGAAAAAGAGTCTGTTGCTCTATAAAAAAGCCCTCCGTAAAGCTAGGACATCTTACTACTCATCACTAATTGAAGAAAATAAGAACAACCCCAGGTTTCTTTTCAGCACTGTAGCCAGGCTGACAAAGAGTCAGAGCTCTAATAAAATTTTAACTATTAGAGAAAAAAAATTACTCATAACCATCCCAAAGACATATCGTTCTTTTGGCTGCTTTCAGTGATGCCGGTATTTGGTTAGACTTTTTCTCTCCGATTGTTCTGTCTGAGTTATTTTCATTAGTTACTTCCTCCAAACCATCAACATGTCTATTAGACCCCATTCCTACCAGGCTGCTCAAGGAAGCCCTACCATTAATTAATGCTTCGATCTTAAATATGATCAATCTGTCTTTATTAGTTGGCTATGTACCACAGGCTTTTAAGGTGGCAGTAATTAAACCATTACTTAAAAAGCCATCACTTGACCCAGGTATCTTAGCTAATTATAGGCCAATCTCCAACCTTCCTTTTCTCTCAAAAATTCTTGAAAGGGTAGTTGTAAAACAGCTAACTGATCATCTGCAGAGGAATGGTCTATTTGAAGAGTTTCAGTCAGGGTTTAGAATTCATCATAGTACAGAAACAGCATTAGTGAAGGTTACAAATGATCTTCTTATGGCCTCAGACAGTGGACTCATCTCTGTGCTTGTTCTGTTAGACCTCAGTGCTGCTTTTGATACTGTTGACCATAAAATTTTATTACAGAGATTAGAGCATGCCATAGGTATTAAAGGCACTGCGCTGCGGTGGTTTGAATCATATTTATCTAATAGATTACAATTTGTTCATGTAAATGGGGAATCTTCTTCACAGACTAAGGTTAATTATGGAGTTCCAACAGGTTCTGTGCTAGGACCAATTTTATTCACTTTATACATGCTTCCCTTAGGCAGTATTATTAGACAGCATTGCTTAAATTTTCATTGTTACGCAGATGATACTCAGCTTTATCTATCCATGAAGCCAGACGACACACACCAATTAGCTAAACTGCAGGATTGTCTTACAGACATAAAGACATGGATGACCTCTAATTTCCTGCTTTTAAACTCAGATAAACTGAAGTTATTGTACTTGGCCCCACAAATCTTAGAAACATGGTGTCTAACCAGATCCTTACTCTGGATGGCATTACCCTGACCTCTAGTAATACTGTGAGAAATCTTGGAGTCATTTTTGATCAGGATATGTCATTCAGTGCGCATATTAAACAAATATGTAGGACTGCTTTTTTGCATTTGCGCAATATCTCTAAAATTAGAAAGGTCTTGTCTCAGAGTGATGCTGAAAAACTAATTCATGCATTTATTTCCTCTAGGCTGGACTATTGTAATTCATTATTATCAGGTTGTCCTAAAAGTTCCCTAAAAGCCTTCAGTTAATTCAAAATGCTGCAGCTAGAGCACTGACAGGGACTAGAAGGAGAGAGCATATCTCACCCATATTGGCCTCTCTTCATTGGCTTCCTGTTAATTCTAGAATAGAATTTAAAATTCTTCTTCTTACTTATATGGTTTTGAATAATTAGGTCCCATCTTATCTTAGGGACCTCATAGTACCATATCACCCCAATAGAGCGCTTCGCTCTCAGACTGCAGGCTTACTTGTAGTTCCTAGGGTTTGTAAGAGTAGAATGGGAGGCAGAGCCTTCAGCTTTCAGGCTCCTCTCCTGTGGAACCAGCTCCCAATTTGGATCAGGGAGACAGACACCCTCTCTACTTTTAAGATTAGGCTTAAAACTTTCCTTTTTGCTAAAGCTTATAGTTAGGGCTGGATCAGGTGACCCTGAACCATCCCTTAGTTATGCTGCTATAGACTTAGACTGCTGGGGGTTCCCATGATGCACTGAGTGTTTCTTTCTCTTTTTGCTCTGTATGCACCACTCTGCATTTAATCATTAGTGATTGATCTCTGCCCTCTTCCACAGCATGTCTTTTTCCTGGTTCTCTCCCTCAGCCCCAACCAGTCCCAGCAGAAGACTGCCCCTCCCTGAGCCTGGTTCTGCTGGAGGTTTCTTCCTGTTAAAAGGGAGTTTTTCCTTCCCACTGTCGCCAAGTGCTTGCTCACAGGGGGTCGTTTTGACCGTTGGGGCTTTTCTGTAATTATTGTATGGCTTTGCCTTGCAATATGAAGTGCCTTGGGGCAACTGTTTGTTGTGATTTGGCGCTATATAAATGAAATTGATTTGAATTTGATTTGATTTGATCTTTCACTCTGCGGCCACCCCTCTCATACAGTTGCTTTTGATATCCCTTGTGGTTGCAGTCAGTCTCAGTCCATGCATGTCCATACAAACATTCCATTTTCTTTATAATCTCTGATGAATCAACTTCAGTATAAGTGACTGAACATCGCATTGTAAATGCTGCACATGTTAAGTGTTCTACCGGTGCTCTGATTGTGTAGTATGATCTGATTCCATCGTATTTGTACAGGTTATGCATCTAAACTGTTTCCCACCTGTGTTTGCAGGTGAAGAGCTAAAGGGGACCAAACATCAGCCGAGTGCTCAGTCAGCAGACTTATGAGATGCTCCTCAACCACCTGAGAGGTTGGTGCACGTACATGCCAAACATCCTGGATCCAAATCCAGACCTACATCTACAAAGCAAATCCAGAATAGGTTATTCATTTGTGAAATATCCTGCCCACAAACAGACATACAAGTAAATAAAACGAGGTAAAAACATAGTCTCCTTGACAGAAATTATTATACGCTCACACAAGCATGTCCATGTGCTGACAAGTGAAGTGACTGAAAAAAAGTCAGTTCATTAGAGTGGAGTGTGAGAGACGGACTGATCCTTTCAAGAAAAAAGAAAGAGACCAAGGTGTCTGACCCATTTATATTGAAAGCTATGTTATTATTTCTGACAAGAGACTACCATCGGGGGATTAGTTTAGATTAGTTTAGTTTACCCCCCTGAGGGTAGCCTCAGAGTTAAGTGAAAAGTTTGACATTTTTTTTAACTTGGCCTATTTTAGATGGTTTTCACTGGGGACTAAACAGATTATAAGCGGTCCACTATTTAGTTTGATAATTAAAACTGTATAGAGGAAGTGTATGGGGCAATCGGAAAACACTGCAGTAAAATGATTCTTGTCCCCGCTGAATATGCTAAAATACATCAGGAAGAATATATGTATGTATGTAATATATATATATATATATATATATTTCTTGTTGTTTTTAAAGGTCTGGTTGCTGGATGTGGAAGATAGGGCACCTTAATTACAAATGGGTTCAGTGCACATTTTTACACTGAAGTTTATGGCATCACATTTAAAGTCATTTAAGTGTTCACCAGGCACAATCATGTTCAGTCTGTGTGACATGTAACGCACATGGCTTCCGATTGTTATTACTGCTTTTGCATTATTGACCCAAATTAAGCTCATAAGAGATATTTCCCCTAAGTGGGGGTGGGGAAAAAGTCAGCTTCATCACACCCTAAAAGCCAGTTCGTACCCAGACTAGCTCAAAATTGCTGCTTCTCCTCATACATCTGTGTTACACTTTTGTTTTTTGTCTCACTCACTATAATATGTTGATGACTCTTGTCCACACTGGCACTTTCATTGAACCTGTCATCTGAAGGTAAACAAACAGTTATGTTACAATATTATGATGTCCCAGTGGACACAATTCATTCTCTGCTCGGGCAGTTGAATGTAAAATAGGGTCTTTGGTTTGTCCAAAATGAAGATGGAAGGCAAAGTTGTAACGAAGTGTATACGCATGTGAAATATTTAGTTGCTGACCCCAGTGTGAGAAGGGTGTTGTGTGGTACATGGTACATGTGGTATTTTAAATGAGATGTTTTGGGCAGTACTGATTACTCACTGGGCATGAAAGGATTTTCTTTTGTGCAGAAACAGCCTGTCCTTCTTACAGACGCCACCGCAGCCTAACCTGCTGTTCGTGGCTGGTACCTCCCCCACCCTTAGCTCAACCCTGCTCCTCCTGTGCTTTCCTTCTCTTTCTCTTGCTCCTGCTGTCTGAATCTGTGCAGGCTCCTCCCCTCGTGCATGTCCCCCTCTCTGCGTCAGATGAGTCCATTCATGAAAAGTGTGACGTCAGCAGCGCTTTGGCAACTGGTGACGCTGCCACCCACTCAGAGCTCAGGTGCTGCAGGAGTTTGAGGAATGTCTGCCACTCGCTGGCCCCCCATTCTGTCTTTTTCTGGGTCTGCACCGTCTTTCTCTCCTGGCTTTTTTATGTCTTTTGCTCAGAGCTGAGGGAGGACAATGCTGCTGAGCTCTGTCTGCTGTGAGTAGTGCCGATATCTTTGCCTTAGATCTGAATGGAAGCTTTGTGATGATGTGGCTAGTGTTTTATTTGACTGTGTGTTATTCCTTCCTTTATTGTGTGTGTGTGTGTGTGTGTGTGTGTGTGTGTGTGTGTGTGTGTGTGTGTGTGTGTGTGTGTGTGTGTGTGTGTGTGTGTGTGTGTGTGTGTGTGAAAGCACATCAGCTGTCAGCATTTCGCTCAGTGCTGCAGAAGAACACTCAGCAGTCGTGCGTTGGTGCGTGCAGGAGCTATTTTGGGCTCAGCCGTGATGCTGCTGCTTTGTGATGCAGCACTTCTCTCTCCCCTCATGAAGGGCACGTTGGAGAGTCAGTAAACATATAGAACAACATAACACACCCCCGCCCATCATCATCATCTTATGGAGCAGCCAAATGAAACAAAGCACAGCCTCCAAGGCGCGATAATGGTGTTGTCAGAGAGGACGGACTTTTCTAGGACGCACGTGTTTTTCACTCAGCCACGAGCTGAAATCTGTTGGCAGTACATTCATAAATCAGTTTCCTTTCCTGGTCTCTCATCTCTGGCTAACTACCGCTTGTTGCCGGTGTTTTCTTGACTTTATCTTGTCATTGCTTCAGCATTTTCTTTTTCAGCTTGTTCTTAATTTTCATTAATGTAATTGCTCAGGATGAGAAGCCTGCAGAAGAGGAGGAGGAGAGTGATCCATCCATCCGTCCATCACAGTGGGACAACAGCTCCATGTTCATGCCCCTAAGGAGTGTGGATGTGGAGTATGATTTTAGCTGTTTGGATTGCTGAATGCAACATTTAAATGGACATGAGGTGCATGTTATCAGTCTTATGGGCAGACAGGGGATAGTATGAACCCATGAGCTAATAATTCCACTAATGCATATTGATTTTCTTATATTCAGTTGTAGCAGAGTCTGTCATCAGGAAAAAAGTAGAACACACAACCACCCACTTCTGTTCTTTTGATCCTAACCCCCCCCCCCCCACACACACACACACACACACTTTTCCCCCATGGGTATCTTTTATTCGTGTTCATACTGCAGTCTTTAACATGGTGTCAGTCACAACCAGCCTCCTGCAATATGCGTGTTTGTCTGTTGTGCTACTTTTTTGTGTTTGTGTCACTCCACGGCCCTTGCTGTTGGCAGGCCGTCCCTATTAGAACAGCACAAGGGGGATTGTTGTGGCAGCAGCTGCTGTGTGCGTGCTCCTGTCTCCTGGCCGTGCAGGGCAGACAGGCCCAGTTCACATGGAGCCGGCTCCTCTGGTGTCCTTTGTTGTCTCTCTGGGAGTCTTTCCATTAGAATGTGCCCGGTACTGTATCAGCCCACGAGCACCCACAGCAGCAGAATTGCTATTTCTTCTTTTTCTCTTTCATTTTCCTTTGATCTCACTCTTTCTGATTTTCTCCATATCAGCCTCATTCACAGTGTTCCATATTCTTTGCTTCTTCCTAATCTACTTTTCTTCATCTGATTTTCTCGGAGTGATTCTTTACTTCTCTCTCTCCTTCCACTGTTTCCTTGGCCCCTCTGTCTCTTTTTGTCTACTTGTATTCATTGTCAACTCGGACGGCTGTAGTTGGCATATATGGAGCTCTGTCTATGGAGCTCTAGCTTTATCGTTAAGTATTGCTTTGAATAAAGAGTTTACCTGACTGAAAAACCTTCTATTGATCCATTTTGAGCCTTTGAGGAGGGTGTTTGTGTGTTATTTGCTTATTTCAACATCTTTAAGGAGACTAATAAGTCCTGCTTGCATTGTTGGTTGTAGTTTCACTGTGCTGGAGGGAGTCTATGATGTGTCGATAGCACATTCTCATTCACTTGTTTATTTTCTCCAGTTCTGGCTGATACCGGTTTAGACTATTTGAGGCACAAGTTATGTGTGTCTGTGATCTTTATTTGGAGTATTAGTGATTCAGATTTTAATTATCAGAGCTCATTAAGCAGACTTCCTGTGTATCTAAATTGTAACTGGTTCATCAGATGGGATTTGCTCCAGTGCATTCATGCGTCATATTTGATTCATTGGCATGTTTTTGAGTTGAAGGCCTTACTAATTTTTTTTAATGCTTCATCATTTATGTCATTAACCAAGGATCAGATTGGTGAAAGTTTAGGGAAGAAGATAGTTGTAAGAAATTCTCCCTACCACATATAGATACTTACATACTGCCATAGGGGGCGCACCATTTGTTTTCCCATGAATTTTCCAAGGTTTGCCAACCATTGTATTTCAGGCTCTGGCTCCTTTGAAACATGTAGTGTATTCACACACACACACACACACACACACACACACACACACACACACACACACACACACAAAAATACATCTCAAGATTGGAAAAACTACGAAGTCCCACTGATTTTACTTCTCTGGTGTTGACACATGGCATGTAAACAAAGTCACTGTCCACTTCAATACTTCAAAGTACTCATACGTGTGTACAAATCTCAGCTTTCAGTTTTTCAATTTCAATTTATTTTCATTTATATAGTGCCAAATCACAACAAGGTTGCCTCAAGGCGCTTCATACAAGTAAGGTCAAACCATACCAACCCCCAGAGCAACAGTGGTAAGGAAAAACTCCCTCTGAGGAAGAAACTTCAAGCAGACCAGACTCAAAGGGGTGACCCTCTACTTACTCTCAGGGCATCATAGAGTTGCAGGTCCTGAGAGTCTGAACCGAACTGGGCAAAAAGGCTTTTAAATTTTCTGCCCCGTCTACCTGGAATGATGTTCAGATGGACTTGAAATTGGCACATCTTCTATCTCTGGGGAAATTTAAGGCAATGATAAAAGACAGAGAAATAAGCTCTATTGGAGCTTTTGACTGCACTGTGTAATCAAGAAATTCCACTCTTGTTTTTCTATAATGTGTGAAATGGTGCCTGTATTTTATTTTGGTTTTGTGTGTTTGCTATAATTTGTTTTGTGCTGCCCTCTTGGCCAGGTCACTCTTGAAAAAGAAGTTTTAAATCTCAATGACTTTTTTACCTGCTTAAATAAAGGACATTGATTGAAAATCCTACGACTGTCCGTAAGCATCTGATAGCCATCGTCACGTTTGTGTTGCTAGATTCTTTCATTTGTTCGTCCACAGTCAGTAAGCAAGTACCATCGCTAACATGAATGACTGTTTGCTGTTTCAAGTACCGTGTCCATGTCACAGCTGTCCCATGGAGATCACTAACATCGTTATCCAACGTTGTCCCCTGCGGTTGCTTTCTCGTCGACTCTTTGAGGTCACAATTCTCCAAAATCTGATAAACTTGTGTGGCTTTGTCTGTAAGACTCACCGGTTACCATCATAGTTTTCCCACTGCAGGGAACACTCCTTATAGCAATACATTTTTTCTGCCATGGGAACCATCATATTCCTGAAATTTTTGCACACTTCCATGACAGACTTGGAGATAACACATGAAAGTAACAATGTACAAACATTAAAAACTAATTATAAAGTGCATTAGCCAGGCGATGCTCAGTGAATATGGTCACTGCTACCAGATGTGTGTTGATCAGCTAAAAAAATGCAGATGTTGACGACGCAATGCATTCTGGATCAAATTATTTTTATTCTTTCTTTCTTTCCTACATGCTGTTGGATAATTCAGGGAGGAGGTGAGAGAGGCTCTGTGTGATGGTGAGTAGATGTGTATGACCTGGCGTCTACTGCAGAAGTGGTGAGGCAGACTGAACAGATGATTACAAAGGTGAAGAGAGTGGTAGAAAAAAAAATGGGACCATCAAAGACATTAAGAAACTAGGTGATTTGCTGTAAGGTAAGGAAAGGTGGCAAAAGTTAAGGGAAATATGTATGGTGACCTGTAAAGGAAAGAGAAAATGACTGTAAAAGAAAGAGATGACATAGGCTAGACAGATGGACCAGGCTGGAAAGGAGTGTGTTGAGAAGGTGGGGAACTTTGACAAGGTGATGACCAAAGAAAATGAGAGGCTGTGTGATGTGGAAAGAGCGAATCAGGCAGTGAAATAAATTAGTAAAGATGAATCGAGGACACATATGAAAGAGATTGGTCAAGATGATTTACCAGTGGAGGCATGGAGAGATGGCAGTGAAGTTTTTAACCAGAATATTTAATAAAATATTCCAAAGTTATAAATTGCTTAAAATTTGTGGTTTGGAAGCAGTGATACGGGGGGGGGGGGGGGCAACAGACGGAGCTGGAAGTAACAGAGCTGAAGATACTGTGATTTTTCTTGCGAGTGTGAAGCATGGACAGGATTAGGAATGAGCATATCAAAGGGATGTTGCAGGTAGGTTGGTTTGGACACAAAGTGAGATGCCAGATTGATTAGTACATTGGAGGTACATGGGATATAACCAGAGAAGGATGCTGAGGATGGGAACCACCAGGCAGGAGGAGAAGAGTAAGGCCAAACAGGAGGTTTATGGATGTGGTGAGGGAGGACATGCAGGGGGTTTGGTGTGAGAGAGAAATGTAAAA
The DNA here is from genome assembly GCF_902500255.1 of Thalassophryne amazonica. Taxonomy (NCBI): domain Eukaryota; kingdom Metazoa; phylum Chordata; class Actinopteri; order Batrachoidiformes; family Batrachoididae; genus Thalassophryne; species Thalassophryne amazonica. The sequence goes on along the minus strand of NC_047116.1, from coordinate 35,805,981 downwards.
GAGATGGGATGAGATGGAGACAGATTTTCTGCTGTAATGACCTGTGAGGGTCATCCAAATGAAGAAATGGATCACTCACCTACCCATCCCCCCCAGCAGTCTGTGTGCTGCTACCTCGTTCACCCACGTGACAATTCTCCCTGAGCACTCAAATTATACCACACAGATTCCAGATGATCCCATCTGACACTTTCTCTGTGAACACAGCTTTGCCCTTGTTGTTATTTACACAGCAACACCAGTCAAACCCCAAGTAAGCATGTGGGTGGGTAAGGATTACTATGCTGTGGCCTGTTTTCCACTACATCCACCACCAGCTATTTAAATCAGCCCAGGTGAGTCACCAGAGGGACTCGAAATGAAGAAAGAAGGATTATAGTGAAATGTCAGCCATGTGATGATAGATGCCTGAACACCATGCCAGAATTTGGTCCTTCCCTCCAGTGGGCTGCTGTGCCCCCACTAGCAGATTATTACTTTTACCCACCTACAGCAGTCTGTCCAATCCCTTCTGGCAGGGCTCATGGCTATAACAGCGAAGGAAAGCTGATTTAGACATTGGCCCACATCTCGACAGTCAACTCAGAACTGGGTGGTACTTTTTGTAGTCGTGTATCTGAGGTCCTTTTTATTTTATGAAAAAATATTATAGCACAGTAATTTGTCTAATTTACTTATTTATTTTTTGTATAGCTTATGTAACACACATAAACAATGGTGCCAGTTAGATATAATTCACATGTTCAAAGAAAATTAGGGTTGGGATGACTAATGAAAATCATTAGTTGACTAGTCATCCAATAAATTTGACATTGAATGAATTAAGCCAACTTCAAATCGTCATGGTGAAACTCAAATGTGACATTTATTTTACAAATATAAGCACAAAATGACACATACAAAAAACAGCATTTGCACAAAGACAATAGCTGCATTAATTTCTTTAAAACAAAAAGTATGTGTACAGTTCATATTAGTTTACCCATAGTATTTCTCCACCAAAATGATAACCTGTAATGAAGCAATTCTTTTATTATAAAAAGCTTGGTCTTTTTGACATGTAGAGAAGCCAGTTTAACCCATTTTATTAAAGGCATCAACTTGAGTTCTTGGTGTGAATGTAATTTCTCCGTAGTGTGTTCATATTCCTATTTTGGACTTGGGTACAGGAGAAATAACTTGCCTTCTTCAAGCTCAAGCCTCCCTAGGAGGGATAGCTTATTGTCAGCCACTGCTCTCATCTTACTTTAATTTGTGATCTGTATTTAAATTTTAAACCATGAAGTACAGTTTAGAAATAATGGCATTGGGTAGCATTTTCAAAAGCTTTTTGAAAAATATCTCTACCATAGTGATGTTGTCTTTCTAAAATTTCATGCTAATCAATCTAAGTCTGAGCTGAGCCCGTGAGTCATGTAAATAAGTCCTATGTAAGCCCAAAAGCCCATTGGTGCGGGTCTTTCTTGACGCATTCCACAGCGTAGAACGGATGAGAGTTTACAGCTAACCCTGGACAGCATGTCTGTTTGACGTGGACTACTTCCTCAGCCAAGGCCCAGTACCCATTTACAGCTGGGTGGATTGAGACAGTAGGGGATTGCATGTGTCATTGTGCATGCCTGGACGTAGTCCTTGCGCAGTGCATCATGGGATAGTCTGTATGCCTACAGCCAGCATCCGTGGCTGTAAACAAAGGGAGATGCGGTACTTTTAAACCAATTTTGGACCCAGAAGATGTACCTGGAGCTGTTACTAACTCACTATTTGAGCCAGCAACAGTAATGGAACTAAAAATATGGTTAAAATGGAGAATTGCAAGTTTAAAAGGCAAGAAATAGCATCTGATAGAGGTACATTCTGTATAACTTGCTTCTAGGAGTTATTACCTTGTGAATGATGGGGATAAATTGCACATATTTAGAGGTTTTATATCAAATGTTCATAAAATTCTTAATCTTTGGACTTTTTCCGCGGGGAAAAAAAACTGTTGTAATGGAGATCATCTTGGCTACGCATTTTTGAGATCATTCGGATCAGTACGTGTGCTCTGCATCGTCTCTGTGCAAACCAAAGACACACATTTCTAGATGTATGGTACTCTGAACCTCTGGGGAAAGAAAGAGAGAGAGAGAGAGAAAGAAAGACAGTTGTTTTTGCACTAAAATGCGGCATGAGAAAGCTGCTCTGGGCGGGGGGATTTTGGGAAGGATTTACTAAGTTACCCGTCAAGTGGCGGCCACAGTTTTGCCACAGTTGTAGGTAAAGCTATTATATTGGTGGTTTTGATAGAAGTGGTTTGAATGGAAAACGGTTGGTGTGCCTATCATGTAAGTTTTCTGGCTGCTGCAGACTCTGTGGGTTGATGTCAGCTTGAACTTATTAAGCTTTCACTTATTTCCAGTCCTTCCAATATTGTGAATCCACTTGTTTATCCCTGAGATTGTCATTGAATCATCCAGGGACACAACAAGTGGTCCCCAGCATTCTGAGCCTTTTGTTTACTTTCTGAGCGTGTCTCATCCAATATGGCAAGTATGCAATCCTCCTATTAATGCCTTGTCCACACAGAAACAGAATTTTTTCTTTGTCCTTTTCAAAACGTTTTCTGTAAACAGGGCACCATTTCAACAAATATATCCGTACACACAAAACCACTGAAAACACTGTAGTAGCCTCCTGCAGAAATGTAAATATTGTTTTTGATTGATTGATAGAGGGGCTTTATTGAACATGTATAAATTGTACATAAGACAGTAGGATCTTAATTATTAGTTAAACGACTGCAAAGTGTAAAGAACACAATGCTTATACAGCCGAGGGCATTTTAGCATTGTGTTATATTTAAAGTCATGAAGATCTTTAGAGATGTACGTCATTCCACAGAGCAGCAAAAATCCTGGTCCAGTGGCTTGTTTTCTGCTGGCTAGCATGGCACCATTTTCCCAGATACCGAAGGACTCCATTTGGTCTTTTGCCAGTGTTTCTTGTTATGTTACCCCCTTTTTGAGATCTGCTGACTTCTCTGTGGATTCTTTTCTGTCAAAAATTATGAATTGATATTTTCAAGTACAACCCCAATTCCAATGAAGTTGTAACATTGTGTAAAATGTAAATAAAAACAGAATAAAATGATTTCCTCTTCAACCTATATTCAATTGAATACACCACAAAGACAAGATATTTAATGTTTAAACTGATAAACTTTATTGTTTTTGTGCAAATATTTGCTCATTTTGAAATGGATGTCTGCAACACGTTTCAAAAAAGCTGGGACAGTGATATGTTTACCACTGTGTTACATCACCTTTCCTTCTAACAACATCCAATAAGCTTTTGGGAACTGAAGACACTAATTGTTGAAGCTTTGTAGGTGGAATTCTTTCCCATTCTTGCTTGATGTACGACTTCAGTTGTTCAACAGTCCCGGGTCTCTGTTGTCGTATTTTGCGCTTCATAATGCGGCACACATTTTCAATGGGTGACAGGTCTGGACTGCAGGCAGGCCAGTCTAGTACCCACACTCTTTTACTACAAAGCCACACTGTTGTAACACAAGCAGAATGTGGCTTGGCATTGTCTTTCTAAAATAAGCAGGGACGTCCCTGAAAAAGACGTTGCTTGGATGGCAGCATGTGTTGCTCCAAAACCTGGATGTACCTTTCAGCATTGATGGTGCCATCAAGATGTGTAAGTTGCCCATGCCATGGGCACTAACATACCATACCCCATACCATCACAGATGCTGGCTTTTGTACTTTGCGCTTGTAACAATCTGGATGGTCTCATTCATCTTTTGTCTGGAGCACACAACATCCATGATTTCCAAAAACAATTTGAAATGTGGACTCATCAGACCACAGCACAGTTTTCCACTTTGCGTCTGTCCATTTCAAATGAGCATGGGCTCAGAGAAGGCGGTGACATTTCTGGATGTTGTTGATGTATGGCTTTCACTTTGCATGGTAGAGTTTTAACTTGCACTTGCAGATGTAGTGGCGAACTGTGTTAACTCACAATGGATTTCTGAAGTGTTCCTGAGCCCACGCGGCAAGATCCTTTACACAATGATATCAGTTTTTAATGCAGTGCCACCTGAGGGATCGAAGGTCACGTGCATTCAATGTTGGTTTTCAGCCATGCCGCTTACGTGTAGAAAGTTTTCCAGATTCTCTGAATCTTCTGATTATATTATGGACTGTAGATGATGGAATCCCTAAATTCCTTGCAATTGAATGTTCACAAACATTGTTCTTAAACTGTTTGGCTATTTTTTTTCACGCAGTTGTTCACAACGTGGTGAACCTCGCCTCCTTTGCTTGTGAATGGCTGAGCCTTTTGGGAATGCTCCTTTTATACACAATCATGACACTCACCTGTTTCCAATTAACCTGTTCACCTGTAGAATGTTCCAAATAGGTGTTCTTTGAGCATTCATCAACTTTCCCAATCTTTTGTTGTCTCTGTCCCAGCTTGTGTTGCAGGCAACCATTTCAAAATGAGCAAATATTTGCACAAAAACAAAGTCTATCAGTTTGAACATTAAAGATCTTGTCTTTGTGGTGTATTCAGTTGAATATAGGCTGAAGAGGATTTGCAAATTATTGTATTCTGTTTTTATTTACATTTTACACAATGTTCCAACTTCATTGGAATTGGGGTTGTATAAGGGAATACTTGAAACATAGTGAATCACGTGTCTGTCCTAAGCATGGCTTGACCAAAAAGTCAGTAATACTCATATTTTTAAGTGAGTTATTGTTTCTCTAGGCTATTATATTTAGTTGCCTTGCCCCCCACCAACACATACGCATAGAGAGGCATTTATGACCAATATATTGTCAGATGACTGCTTCACAACATTGTTTACTTACCTCCTGAACAAGGTTCACAAAAAGTCCATAGTCTACACTGAAGTGAGGAAACAAATACAGATATTATCGGGCAAAGGTTCAACTCTGCCCAGAGTTCAAAGTGGTCAAAGCTGGAATTCATATCACACCGACTTTGACCATAGATGTTCCTGACCTATAGAAGATAGGATATAGTGCTTATGTTCTTTCAATCTATTGTCTTTGTCTAAAGAATACAAAAATGATACTGTTCTTATGAACTGTTTTTCTGCAGTAACAGAAGCAGTCTGAAGCTGGAATCTATTTTTTCTTCTCAGCCACAAACCCTCCCGGATGTTCAACTGATGATTGTGGTTGATGTGGACATTATCCCTGAAAGCTGTAGGCCAGCTGTGTTTCTCCGTTTAACTGATTTCTTTGTGGTTTATAGGAAAGTCAGATGCCTTAAAAACACCAGCTAAAAGTTAATATCATGTGTCTGCCACCCTCTTGTCATCTGTGTATATTGAATATTATTATTAATTTATATTTATATAATGCCTTTCAAGGAACCCAAGGTCACTTTATGCAGAAACTGGTTGGTTGAAAAGCTGCAGTACGCTGGCATGCTCTCACATCAACATCAACAAACCTATTCATACCAATCTAGTACTACAACAATAATTATAATTATTTCAACAAGTCTGATGTTGGGCTAGTTGTATGCTAACTAGCAAACCAAGCTGACATGGAGTAACTTGACGCAAGCAGTCTACCGTGATCACTACCAAATTAATACATACTCTGAGAGCCTGCTTGTTTGTTTGTTTGTTTGTTTTGTTTCCTATCATGTTTCATTTTATAACAGGCTGAAAACTGTATTGATCTGTTTTTGGAACAGTTTACAGTTTAATATACCAGGATTAAAAAAAATGTCTTATGTGACACAAGTTGATGTCATAGCTGTCGCCATTTGGGCAGTTGTTGCTTTTGCTACTTCAGAGGCCAGCAGAAAGCTTATGAATGGTTAATGATGTAACATACATTCAGTGACTCTTGCATCAAAGCAAGAAGGTCGGAGTTTCAATTCCACCACTGCCAAATTAGTTAGCTTGTATGTTGTCTACATGGCTTCCCTCCAGACACTCCAGTTTCCTCCCATCATTGGAACATGGTCATTAGGTTCATCTTTCTTTCACAGCTGTTGACCAAGACAGTGTCTCTATATCTGGAGTTGGTCCCTGGACATTGGACTTGGTTGCTTCCCACTCCTAGTGGTAGGATTGTGTGTGTGATTAGGATGGTTTTATTGAGAGAAGAAACTTCATTGTATGTAAGATACAATACAGAACTTCATAACTGTGTAACATGTAGGTGAACGCAACATTTAAAAAAAAAATCATGTTGCTTACTTGAATTTCAGCATGAAGCGATGATACCAGGACAACATAAAATAGGTTGGCATTAAATCCTGAACTTCAGTGCTAGCATAAATATTGCGATCAATTGTGAACAAAATAACTCAGAAACGGCTGAGTAGATTTTCACCAAACTTGGTAGGCTATTAAAAATTAAAAATTTAGTCAGGAAATTATTTTCCCAGATATCTCTCTGACCAGTTAAGCTATAGTGACACTGTAACGCTTACATTAATCAGTCATTTGTAATCATTTGACACCAGTGACATTAGAATAATGTGCTCTGAAATACTGTAGTGTGTGTGGAGGGGGCTTGCTCCTCTGATGCCTTTGTTTTTACATTGGCATCAGTTTTTTTTTAAATTTTTTTAATAATATTTCATATGATTTTTTTTTTTTTTTTTTTTTTTTTTATGAACACTAAAGTACTATTTGTACCTCTTCCTCATATTGAAACAAGCCATCACACTGAAAAAAGATGACCTACTTCTTATCCTGTCTCCCCTTTCTGACTTGGGTTAGTGGGTACAAAGCTGCTGCCCTCCAAGCCGAACGGATGGATGAGACTGAGTGTGGCTGCTAACAGAACGTTATAATGGATGCTGTGTTGACATGGTAACACGTGAATGATGAGGTGGGATATGGTCTAAATTGGTTCTTTGGTAGTGGCGCAGCTGTCAGCTAAAGCGAAGTTCCCCTGTGGGGCCCAGCGGGGGTTCCTTTAATGAGGACTGAAGTGATGGAGACACTGCTGCTGTAGTATACGTGTCTGTATGCATTAAAGGTCTGTCGCCTGTCTGTCTGTCTACATTGCTAATAAGCTTTGTTGCTTTTATGAAGCTTCTTTGGCACAGTCTGGGCAGCCATGTAGGCGTTTTCTATTTGGCACAAAAACAAAATTGCCTTCCCCAGTGGATTGCTGGGAGTACTGGGATTATTGGATCCTGCCAGACACGCCCCGAGCATGTGTGTGCTCTGAACCTGATCCCCCTCTGCCACACCAGCTGCGGTGGATGTGCACACACATCCTCAGAGTTGTACAGTAACAATACTAGTAAGGTATTCCTCTGCCAGAACTGCTCCACTGCCAGAAGTGTAAATGGTAAATGAAATGTAGATGTCACAATGCATTGTGCTGTCAGCTGGTGGCATAAGGTCGCCTTCAGAGAGGCGAGGAATGAAAGGAAGTGTGTAGAGGATATCTGAAGGGGGAGGGCTGTGTATGGTCTGTGTTTGTACATGGCTGTCTCTAGAGTGCTGTAGAAGGATTAAAGGATCAGGTCCGGATAATTCTCTCATTCTTTCTCTCTCTCTTTTTCTTGATTTTTTTTTTTTTTTTAACTATTTCTCCTGAATTCAATTTATTATACAGCACCAAATCACAACACAAGTCACCTCAAAGTACTATACATGACTAGTTTCCATTGTAGACCTTACCCACCCCATGAGCAAGCACTTTTGTGACATTAGTAAGAGGAAAAACTCATTCAGCGTTTTTTAAATTTTACACATTATTAATCCCCAGGGAAACATTGGGTGTCATAGCAGCAATACACAGAAACGGTATTACAGGGCAAAAGAACAATAGGAATAGCACAGTTTAAAAGTTAAAGTGTGGGATAATGACAAATAATGTAAGTTATAGTGATGTACTGTGACAGATGTAGTGCATAGAGGGGAAAAAAGCAGAATACATAAAAATACTTGAACAGGTGTTGCAATGGTACACATGTGGTGTGCCGGGGGGGCAGCTGGACATGTTGCCAGCAGATGTGGACATGCGCCCTGTGGACGAGCGCCCTGCTTTTCATTCATGTCATTTCATGACTGTACGTCTGTGACCATGGGTCGTCTACAGAGGAACAGACAGTGTTTTTATATGGTGTGTGGTTGATTTGTTTTATTAATACGTCCATGTCCTTCATGATATCAGACATTTTCCTTCACCTTTTACAAGATAGGATAGTGATGGTAGCTCAGTGGTCATGTTTCTGGCTGCCAATGGGAGGTTTTGGAAATTGCAGGTTCGAATCCCATAGGTGGCATGTATTTTTATTTTTTTTTTCACAGCAGCTGCGCGATGTGGGTACACATGCTGCAGCTGCTCGCACTGTGTTCTCGCGTGCATGAAACCGTTGCAGCGGCATCATTCACGCCTGCCCGTTGGCTCATTGTTTTCATGGTTCGCTCGTACGAGCTGTTCTGCTGTGATTCCCCCTGATTTGTACTTATTCGTACTATGTGTGAAGGGGGCCTAAAGGTGTTCCTTAATTTGTCTAGAGTTTGATGAAGAGTGCAATTCATTGTCCATAATGGTCTGAATAATGGTCTGAATTTTGGTCTGCATTCTGTTCTCAGCCACGTCCTCCAGAGTGTCAAGCTTAAAGCTTTAGTGTGCATGTAAACGGGGCCAATGATTGCATTGATGCATTTTATACCTGTTAATCTGAAACTTAAGTCAAATCTGGGAGCATGTATTGGTCCAGCATCCCCCACACCATAGAATTCCCTTGGATCATGGATGCAGCCACCCAGGCAAACAACTGGTCCTAACCCACCTCTTAAAATTAGCCATCTATCGGCAGCAGCCAGATGAAATGTTTGTGTCCCCTTGGCCTTCTCCAGCTACTGAGATCCTCAACAGTCAGGCAGAAGATGTGCTGGATCATGCACAGAGAAATGTACTATATGTCCAAAATGTTGTTGCTGACTCTCCCTCCATCACAGTGCAAGTGATATTTCTCATATGAGTCTCCCTAATTAACCGCTTGTTTCATACAAAGTCATTCCAGTAACCAGGGATCCTCCAAAGAGACTAGGTACCAAAGACATTCCATCTGAAGGACTTTTGGGCCCTGTCTTGGTCACTTTCAGAAAGTCCTGTAAATAAATGATTACGTAATAGAAACTTGGGATCTTTCTTTTTCAGCTGCAAACATTGTTCAGAGTATTCTGTATCCATAGAGAATATCCATTAGCAATGAATGGCTGAGAGTGAGAAGTGTGTTTCCTATTCTTGGTGTCAGTTTTGACTGTTTTGGTTGGGATAATCCTATTTGCATAAATGCGATCATGAAAATTACAAGACTGTGCATCATTATATTGTTTTTCACGTCCACTAAATTGTATTCTGTGGTTGTAATTTAGGACAGATAATCATGATGTGTGAATGGGATTAGAGTGGTTACTGTGTGTTAACAGTGTGTACTTATCCAGGTGATCACACCCTCCCTCTGTGGTCCACATCAGTAGTCCAACTATGAGAATCTTCCGTTGGGTGGAATTACAGCTTGGGCCTCTCAAAGAGCTCAACTGTCTCAACTGTGGAAGGGACAGATTTATTGGACACCTGAGAGAGCGTTCTCTCCTTTCCCTGCACTCTCAGCAACCTGCTTAGAGACAGACCTGCATTATAGATGAGCTTCTGGCAGCCACTACACTCTCACAGCGCTCCGGTTACCCCATGTACACAGATACAGGGCGTGCGTCCACACAAACATGTTTGGGGCGTCTGTTACTCTACTATAACCTTGACCTGCTCAACTCTACAATAGTGCCATTTTTAAAAACTGTTCATGCATTTTAGGTCTGTCTATTTTCTCCATGTGCACTGTAGCTTCCAGCTGTCATGGATACAGTCAGGTACATAAGGATTTGGGAAGCAATTGTTTTTGTAATTTTACGTATGTACACCATCACATTGGCGTTAAAATGAAACGAGATGTGCATGTAGTGTGGACTTTCAGCTTTAATTCAAGTGGGTTAGCAAAAATATTTCATTAGCCTTTTAGGTATTACATTATTTTTTTATACACGTTTTTATATATATTGTACAAACTAAATGTAAGTACTATTTGTAATACAAAGGTGGGGGATGTCCATATTTTACCTGGCTGTTAGGGATGGGAATGGATACATTTTAATCTATACCAGTATGATTCTTCTGATTCCCTTATCAACTCTTGATCTATGTGGAAAAATGAAGACCTGCAGAGGTTTTCAGCATTACATCTGAAATTATAACACATTAACTTGCAACACGGAATTGTCCACCCCCCAAAAAAATAAAAATCAGCATTGATAAGAGGAATCGATTACGTCTGATGCATATGATTTTGATGGATTAAAAAATTTGGAGCCAGTTCTCAAGTGAAACAGGTTCTCGATTTACTTACTGGGGCAGATCGATAGTTACATTTGAGAGGTGGATATGGACTGTCTGGGTTTTTGTTACCCAGGCCCCAAGATGGTTCTAATTATGTGGTGGATATGGTGACACGCACTGCACCAGCACATGCTCTCAGACCTGATGTGATCGTCATTGTTCTTACTTTTCTTTAGACAAGTTAGGGGAATGGATACATAAACTTTTCCAAGTCACTGAATACGTCATCGATATTTAAGAAACAGAAACGGTATGGTAAATCCTTCTGGTGTAGGCCGTTCTTAACAAATGAAAGTGTTACAGTCTGACTCAGGAACCTTCCAGGCCTCACTCAGTGCTCTGTCATTCAGATTCCTCCCTTGTGGACTTTGATCTCACATTCCCGACTTTACAGGCTGTTCCTCACACTGCTGCTCCCCTCTCCTTTTGCTTTTCGCTCTCAATTGTATTTTGAAGACCATGTCCTCAGATTTGTAACTGGAAAAAAGATCAAGTGTCATTTAGGCTGAACTTTATTAACTGCTGTTTTTTTTGTGTAGATTGGTAAACAAGCACAAGCAGACATGGGTTAATAGCCACCTGTTTGAAAAGACTATGTTCTACAGTTAAAACGGGTTAATCTGTACAGTAAAGTTATCTTGGAGGAGAGGAAAAGTGATGCTTTTTCTTTTTTTAAAGAAATTATGTGCATCATGTATACACATTATGTATGCACCATACACACAGCATATTTGGCAAGCATTCTACATTGTGAGGTTGTGTGATTTACAGCGTAACTTGCAAATTGGAACACAAATATGTGCAAATTATTTTGCATTTTTATGTCCATGCACAGTAACATTCAAAAAATGTTATGCATTTTTACACATCACATACGATTTTGGCACAGTTCTCTTTCCAGGCCCTGCTCTTTTCTACTTAAAATGGGAAACTATTTTTTTTCCCCCCAAACCAATTTATTTTCGTCAGAAATGCTTTGACTTATTCTAGTCTAGATTGCAACTGGATTGCATATTTAACTTTCAAACCAGTTCTGCTTAGATTAATTGCCCTTGTTGATGTTTTATAGGAGGTGTGGACAGTCAGTTTATTGGATTTAGCTGTTCATTGTAATTTGTGTTTCCTCTTCATGGACTATGTAATTTGTTAACCCCCACCCCACCCCTGCCTTTTTTTTCTTGCTTCACAGGTCAGTTTCAGCATTCACACAAACCAGCGCATTAGGATTCGGAACACGGAGCAGCCTGTGCACATGCATGGCACCATGGGCAGCTCTCCCGAGGTGCTCTCGTGGACTTCCTGCCCCAGTCTGCTGGTGGGCAAGCTGAAGGAGGAGCTCAAACTCACAGTGGTTGGAGATGCCATGAAGAAGTCCAACATACCCATCTCTCAACCCCAGCCTCCTCAGGGTCTACCCTCTAACCTACCACCTCAGATTATCACAGATCTTGCCCCTCCAACACACCTGGCTGTTCCTTTGCAGTCTTTGCAACCACCTGGCCAGGATGAGGACTCAGTGCTGGGAGTTATAAGCCCTCCTAACACTGCCTTGAGCGTGGACTCGACACGGAGCGAAGGTGGGCACTTTGACAACAGTGTGCTCCAGCTCCAGCAGGATCATGAAGAAGCTGGATCGCCAGCTTCCTGTGAGCACGGGGGGTGCGGCAGTGAAATGGAGGAACAGATGGGAGATGTGGACTGTCCTATAAACCACAATGAAGGTGATAAACAAAGCCATCCGCATCACCATGATGACATCAAACTGCACTTTCATAGAGCAGGGCCTGGCTCAGGTGGTTTTCTAGAAGGGCTGTTTGGCTGTCTTCGTCCAGTGTGGAACATCATCGGGAAGACTTACTCGACTGAGTACAAACTACAGCAGCAAGGTTAGGTCTGACTCTGGTTATCTGTGTTGGATTAATTGAGGGGAGTGAGCAATTGTACTCTTCATTCAGTCAAGTTTTTCATGACAAAGTACCTAATGATTCATTCAGCTCACAATTCATTTCAATTCACTATTCAGTTACCTCAAAATATTCTGATCTAATCTTAATTTTAAAATTTTCATTATTCCTTTTTAAGCATATCACTTGGATTATTCTTTTGAAGAGGTTACATGGATCAGTGGTGAGCCATCTTGAAGACCAACAAAAAAAATCCACTTCCTGAAGAGTAAATATCTGGCTATTCTAAAGCTGTGGCTGAACAGCTATCCTTTGAACTATATTGCTAATCTGAGTGGAGCTTTACAACTGTTAGGTTGAATTGGAATTACAGTGCATCCAGAAAATATTCATGGCGCTTCACTTTTTCCAAATTGTTATGTTACAGCCTTATTCCAGAATGGAGTAAAGTAATTTATTCCCATCAAAATTCTGCTCAGAACATCCCATAATGACATGAAAAAAGTTTTGGTTGGTATTCACACCCTTTTCTCAATACTTGGTTGATGCACCTCTGGCAGCAATTACAGCCTCAAGTCTTCTTGAATATGATGCCACAAGCTTGGTGCACCTATCTTTGGGCAGTTTTGTCCATTCCTCTTTGCAGCACCTCTCAAGATCCATCAGGTTGGATGTAGAGCATCGGTGCACAGCCATTTTCAGATCTCTCCAGAGATGTTCAATCAGATTCAGGTCTGGGCTCTGGCTGGGCCACTCAAGGACATTCACAGAGTTGTCCTACAGTCACTACTGCGATATCTTGGCTGTGTGCTTAGGGTCATTGTCCTGCTGAAAGATGAACCGTCACCCCAGTCTTAGGTCAAGAAAGCAGGTTTTCACCCAGGATGTCTTCGTATATTCATCTTTCCCTCAACCTGACAAGTCTCCCAGTTCCTGCTGCTGAAAAACATCCCCACAGCATGATGCTGCCACCACCGTGCTTTGCTGTAGGGATGGTATTAGTTAGGTGATGAGCAGTGCCTAGTTTCTCCAAACATGATGCCTGGCATTCACACCAAAGAGTTCAGTCTGTCTCATCAGACCAGAGAATTTTGTTCCTCATGGTCTGAGGGTCCTTCAGGTGCCTTTTGGCAAACTCCAGGTGGGCTGTCATGTGCCTTTTACTAAGGAGTGGCTTCTGTCTGGCCACTTTAACATACAGGCCTGAATGGTGGATTGCTGCAGAGATGGTTGTCCTTCTGGAAGGTTCTCCTCTCTCCACAGAGGAATGCTGGAGCTCTGACAGAGTGACCATCGGGTTCTTGGTCAACTCCCTGACTAAGGCAAGGGCCTTAGTCTCCCACAATTGCTCAGTTTAGACGAGCGGCCAGCTCTAGGAAGTAGATCCGAACGTCTTCCATTTCCAGATGATGGAGGCCACTGTGCTCATTGGGACCTTCAAAGCAGCAGAAATGTTTCTGTACCCTTCCCCAGATTTGTGCCTCTAGACAATCCTGTCTTGGAGGTCTACAGACAATTCCTTTGACTTCATGCTTGGTTTGTGCTCTGACATGCACTGTCAACTGTGGGACCTTATTTGTAGACAGGTGTGTGTCTTTCCATTTCATGTCCAGTCAACTGAATTTACCAGGTGGACTCCAATTAAGCTGCAGAAACATCTCAAGGATGATCAGTGGAAACAGGATGTACCTGAGCTAAATTTTGAGCTTCATGGCAAAAGCTGTGAATACTTATGTGTGATTTCTTAGTTTGTTGTTATTATTATTATTATTGTTGTTAATACATTTGCAAAAATAAAAAAAACACTTTTTTCACATTGTCATTGTGAGGTATTGTGCATAGAATTTTTAGGAAAAAAGGAATTTCATCCATTTTGGAATAAGTCTGTAACATAAACAAGTAGAGACATCACCACTGGAGTGCACAGTTCCTGGGCACAGAACAGAAACCAGACTCATGATTTGTCAGCTTATGGCCAACATAAGTATGTCACTGACTTCAGTGTAGGTTCTACACACAAAAGCACATGATGCTTGCACGTACTCCTCACACTGCTGCGTAATTTGTTGTGTCAGTGCATTCCGCTTTGATCCACCTTTGTCCCACTTGATGCGACACTTGATAAAATAATCATTTCGTAGCCGATGACACGTTTGCTCTCAGAACTTGGCTTGTGAAAGCATTCTCTCATCACTCCCAGAATCATAGAGAAATTATCTGCAGCTGAAAGGTAATTATTTATAATATGTTTATTGTAATGGATCGGTAAAACAGTTGCATTTTCATTCCTTCTTATGAGTTAGATAATGTAGCTGTAAAGTTATGTTTGTTATAGACATCTCGTCATAATCATTCAGATGCGATGCACGCAATGACACGCAATGTTTTTGAATAGGTTGTGCAATGTTCACGACTAGTTCACAAAATTAATGCGTGCCGGAAGTTTCAAACATTTCAAAATTTTATTTGTGCACTGGCACGCAGCCATGCACAGTTTGCAACAGTTTATGACGAGTTTACCCGTGCCAGTGCAGGGATATAATTTGTGCAAGTGTTGAAGTGCCTGTACTGTTTCAGTAAAGGAGACATAGCATATTCACGCAGGTCCTGAGGCTTGTGTTTGCTTTCATTGGCCTAAGTAATATATTACATAGTGACACTAATCGTACTGTTGTGTGATTTTTGTTTTGTGCCATGATAAGCCTACATTATTCCCAAATGGGGAAAAGGATAATATTGATAATCTGAATACAGAAGCTGGTCACATGAGAACGGCAAGAGATTAGTCTGCTTCCCTCCCAACAAGATGGTCCGCAGGTCAAAACAATCCATGCCCCAGTGTCCATCTACAGTCAGTATTGCATCAGGAAACTTGTGCCAAATAAATGTGTGGAACCATACTGGAGCCACTGTGGTGACCCAAAAATGGGATGAGCCAAAAACAATTAGTTTTTAAAAGGCTATACAGAGTTTAAAAATGTAATGCTCTCATATAAATGTTGTCTTTCAGATGTGTGGGAGGTGCCTTTTGAGGAAATTTCAGAGTTGCAATGGTTGGGTAGTGGTGCACAGGGAGCAGTCTTCTTGGGCAAGTTCCGCACAGAAGAGGTTGCCATCAAGAAGGTGCGGGAGCAAAAGGAGACAGATATTAAACACCTGAGAAAACTCAAGCATCCCAATATCATCAGCTTCAAGTAAGTCTACAGTACAAGTACATGACGTTTGATATGTGTCGTTTGTCTCATGGTTTTTGTACCTTAAGTTGAGTTGCTTGAGGGCTGAATTTGTGTTGCCTAATCACTTGGGAACTATCATACTCTCAGCTAGTGGTAGTTTTGCTTCAGTGCAGACAGGTGGCCAAAGTTGACACTTGCACTATTTTCAGTGTTTGGATGTGTTTCTTGTTTCTTTTTTTGCAACCCAGAGGCGTATGCACCCAAGCACCTTGTTACTGTATCATTATGGAGTACTGTGCTCAAGGGCAGCTGTATGAGGTACTGAGGGCAGGGCGCAAAGTTACCCCCAGGTTGCTGGTGGACTGGGCCTCAGGAATTGCCAGCGGCATGAACTACCTACACCTCCATAAGATTATTCACAGAGATCTCAAGTCCCCAAAGTGAGTTGGCTTTTTTCCACAGTATTGTCAGATGAACATTTATTTGTTTAGTGTGAAACACACAGAATATGCAACTCTACTGCTCAGTCGTCAGTCTTTGTCACCTCAAAGGTTCTCGTAAGAGTGTTGTTGCCATATGAATCTGGACAAAATGTTATATTAAGAAGAAATGTTATGTCATGATGATTTAGAGGGAAAAGTGTTTTCTTTTTTTTTTCTGTACCACTAGATCTCAAAATGTATCTTCAAAGCTCTGGAAATCAGCTCAGTAGCATTGATTTCTGCAAGTACAGCAGCAAAACATAAGGGTTATTCTACAGTAGCAGAATTACAGTCAGAACACATTTTTAATGGCAAGATGAAATCTGGCCTGATTTTGCTGTCATTGTAATTCCGTTACCATAGAATTGCCCATAATTCACACTGACAGGTCTGAACTGGTCTACCTTTAAAAAAAAATTGCCATTTTCTGAATTAATAAAACATAGTTAATGGCCTTAATATGGATTTAAGATGAAGCATAACGCTGCTTTGTTCTGCCTTTGTCTCACACTCTACCACAATCCCTCTAATCAATAACATTGTACTGCAGCAGTGCCAAACACTGTATTAGTCAGCAGAATGATAGCAGGCTGAATGTGCTTAAAAGGTCACTAATTCATCTAATGGGGTGATTCAGATGCTGTTGTGCTTCCATAACAGTGGACTTGTTCACACTTGACAACTGATTTTAAAAGCCACTTTAGATGGCAGTGTACTGGTGCACTTTTCAGACCAGTGTAGTGTCACAAGAAAAACTCTTTAGGAGTTCAAATAGTTAACTGGAGTCTACCATCGGTTGGGTATCAACTGCAAGATAATGTCTTGGTTTATGCATAAGTATTGCACGGCCTGATACTAGATATTGTGAGCATCTGCTCATGGTCATTGCCACAAAAACTTGTATCTTAAGTTCTGTTATACCTCTTCCTCAGACTGTTATGGTGGATCTGTGTTGTATGTGATACATGAAAATTCAGTAAGGTATATCTTATATATTATATTCCAATTCTCAGGTGGAACTATGCCAGTATACAAAGGTATATCTAAAAAGGAAGAGTAAAATAGGAGAGTAGAAGAGTAGAGTAGAGCCACTTAGGTGCCTGGTCTTGAGAACCAGGGATGGTAGGTTGCACAATCAGAATTGGTTCGCTTCTAGAATTGGACCCAGGCCACATTAGCATTCTGATGTTGTTCATGACATCCATAAGTGCACAAAACCCTTGCATGAATCTGCATGTGGCCCTGTGCATTTTCATATGTTGGACAAATGTTCACATTTTAAGACCTTTTCTGCATTTCAAAGAGATTTAACCCTTACCCTAACCTAACTCTAAACCATTTACATCCTGAATCACCAACCCTGCTCCTGGAGATCACCTGCCCTGCATGTTTTAAATGTCTGCCTGCTGCAGCCACAACTGAGGTCCGGTGCTTTCTAGCTCTTTGTTGGCTGAGTACACCTGACTTAGTTAATTAGCAGTGGGTGGAGAATTGAAAAACAAGCAGGGTTGGTGACTCCTGATTTAAGAGAAAGTGGGTGTCAAAGACATTAAACAGCTGGTAAATCAACTTAGAGCCTCATTCTGATTTGAAAATCATGCAGCGCCCTTCCAGAAGTCAGCAGCCAATCTTTAGATGCACTGAAATGTTGCATTTAGTTCAACTTCTGATATGATGGTGTTACATGTGCATTCACATGGAAATTGGCTAATCTGCTTAGAAGTTACAGTATAGTTTTATAGTATGTTACATAATTCTGCCAGTTATATGTGATGTGTGTATATATGTATGACGCCAGGTTCTGTCTTACTGGTGATGACCAAGGATGAATTCTTATGAACAGTCTATAATAAAGATTTAAACATGGTTTTATGCTGTATTAGCATGCATGGTTCATGTGTTATAATAATTTACTAACAAGTCTGTGTGTGGTTTCCTGTTTTTCCCTGTCAGTGTTTTGGTCACCCACGACGACACTGTGAAAATATCTGACTTTGGAACATCCAAAGAACTCAGTGACAAAAGTACAAAGATGTCATTTGCGGGGACGGTGGCCTGGATGGCTCCGGAAGTGATAAGAAATGAGCCTGTATCTGAAAAAGTAGACATCTGGTGAGGTTCAAAATGATGCAAAATGATCTTTTAAGTGTTGAAGTATAGCGTATTTACTAATCATTCAGTGGACTCTGAATAGTTACAGTTGAAGCATAGTATTACAGTTTAGATTTGAGAGAGATATGGGCTAAATAAATAAAATGAGAGCAATAAGGGGAGTGTTTAATTGGTTAAAATAACACGTCATGTTTGAGAGTCATGTGTTGCTGACGTCTTTCTTACTTGTTACGCAGGTCATTTGGAGTAGTATTATGGGAACTGCTCACTGGTGAAATTCCATACAAAGACGTGGACTCCTCAGCCATCATTTGGGGTGTTGGTAGCAACAGCCTCCATCTCCCTGTCCCCTCCACCTGTCCAGATGGCTTTAAAATCCTTATGAAACAAACATGGTGACTGATTCATATATTAATATTAACCATTGCCACTCCATTCCCCTGTTCAGCTGTTTTTGTGGTGTAAATATAAGAATACAGCCTGTTCTAAGATAAGTTAACAATGTGTGAAACTACAAGTCACATGATGAGTATTGTTGTAGTTCTAATACTTGCTGCCTTTCACTCCAGGCAAGGCAAGCCCAGGAATAGGCCTTCATTTCGTCAGATTCTTCTACACCTTGACATTGCCTCTGCTGATGTACTCGGAACTCCTCAGGAGACCTACTTCAAATCTCAGGTTGCAACCACCACAGCAAAATATAAGAAACTGTTTACTTTTTGTAATGTACCCTGCATGTGCTTACAGAATGTACTGTATTTAAACTCTAGATTATTACCTGCTTCAGAGAACATCATTCTCTGAGGCATAGTTTGTGCTGATTCCTCTGCTATATTTACTGTCTGAGTAGATATTCTACATTTTTTATTGTTTTGTTTATATTACAGGCAGAATGGAGGGAAGAAGTGAAGAAACATTTTGAAAAGATCAAAAGTGAAGGTACCTGTATCCACAGGCTGGATGAAGAGCTTATCAGACGACGGAGGGATGAACTCAGGTGCATCAGGAAACAGCGGCACAGAGTCGCAACTAAAATTAAGAGGAATAAAAAAGTAATAGCCAACATGATGCCTTGTGAATAATGCTCACTCTCTGCTGAGTTAGTAACAAGTGCTATAGCCCCTCCATTTGGCCCATATGCAAATTATCAAAGGTGCCATTATTTTTTTTTTTTCTAAAGGTGACCACAAGTATTTAACATGCTAATAATATGCAGAAAATGCATTTTAACATTTTGATGAATATACGAGGTCTGTCCAAAAAGTATCGGACCTTTTTATTTTTTGCAAAAACCATATGGATTTGAATCACATGTGATTGCAGCAGCCAAGCTTGAACCTTCGTGCGCATGCGTGAGTTTTTTCACGCCTGTCGGTTGCGTCATTCGCCTGTGAGCAGGCTTTGTGTGAGCACTGGTCCACCCCTCTCATCGGATTTTTATTGCGAATAAATGTCTGAACGATTTGGAGCTTTGCTGCATCAATTTTTTTCCAGAAACTGTGAGAGACCTCCAGGTGGACACCGTTCAGAAAATTAATATGGCTTTCAGGGACGATTTTGTGGGGATTACACAGATTAAGGAGTGTTACTGCCGCTTTAAGGACGGCCCACAACTGCCAGCGCCGATCGACAGGCTCAAACCCCGCTGAAACAACCAGATCATTTCCAACGTGAAGGCTTTGTTGATCCGGGACGTCGTCTGACTTTCACAAAAAGGCAGAAGGCGTGGACATCAGCACTTTTTCGGCACATTCCACTGTTACAGGAGTTTTTTTCATGGAAAGAAAAGCGGAGGGACATGCCACGGAGCAGTTCATTACACGCCACAAAACCACCTCCGTGTTGGTCTCACAGGACGGCTTTCAGGTGGATTTCAGACGGCTGTCGGTGGGTTTTCAGTCGTGTGACTAACCGAGAAATTGTGCATGAGCTGGACATGCCAGAACATGTCCTGTGAGGCTTCATCACGGCGTTGCTTTGCGCCATGCGGCTCATGGAGCAAAGCGGCAGCCTCTCATCCATTTCCCTGACAATAAAAATCCGACGAGGGGGGTGGACCAGTGCTCACTCAAAGCCTGCCCACAGGCGAATGACGCAACCGACAGGCGTGAAAAACTCACGCATGCGCACGAAGGTTCAAGCTTGGCTGATGCAATCACATGTGATTCAAATCCATATGGTTTTTGCAAAAAATAAAAAGGTCCGATACTTTTTGGACAGACCTCGTATGTATAAATTAAAAGATCATTATTAATGCAGATTCATCATGTTGTGGAAGGGTGTTCGTTTAAAAATTAGAAATAGGGGCAGGCGATAGCTCGGCGACATTGACATTTCAGGCTGAAGTTACTCCGATCTTTTGTTGTGCGTATGTAGGAGTAGTCGGTTAAATTTGTGCCTGAGTCCGATAACAGTCACTCTCAAACATGAATGTAAAGTATCATTATAAAAAGACTGGATGTTTAAAAAAAGACATTAATTCAGAAGGGAGCAGCCATTCTTGTAATGAGAGTGTAGGCTCCGATGGAAAAAGACGACTGTCTGCAGCTCTCCTCGTGCTAATGTAGATGTTAGCACTGAAAAAGACAACGGTACAAGTAGGCCAGATACTGCACAGAGCAAGAATTTAAAATAGAGTGAGATGGCGCTACATAAAGGTTAACTGCACTCATTCTAATAACTTAGGCATGCACTGGACATCCGGGAGCACTACGAGAGGAAACTGGAGAGAGCCAACAACCTGTACATGGAGCTCAGTGCCATCATGCTGCAGCTAGAAGTCCGAGAGAAGGAACTAATGAAGTATGTAAATAAACCATTTATCAAAATTACTATTTTAATACAGTTCTACTTTTTTTTCCTGTAATCACTGCTTATTGTCATTACTCTGTTTTCACAAAGTGATGAGTATTTTCCTCTGCGGTATTTGTATTAGCAAAAAGTCTTGAAATAATAATTTCCAGGCACGGCTACCAAAACTATGTTCAGTTTGTGGTTCAGTTTACAATGTTATATGGTGTAATCTTATTTTCCAGCCATTTATAAAATTAGAGAACAACCTCTGTACTGACCCTGTTGTTCTAGCTTTAGTACAGTAACAGTTTAGTTTACGACTCACATTTTATTCCACTTGGCTCAGACTCTAACATCCTTTCACATTTTTCCCTTTTTTAACCCCTGCTGGCCAAAGGCCTGAAAGGGGATTATGTCATGGCTCTGTCTGTCGGTCAGTCTGTCCCTCCTTCCCAAAAAACGGTATAAGCATTCTGAAATCAATCCTCTCACATTTTAGGAGGAAATTCGTAAAACCTGGTAATGTGCATATTATCATATCATTTGATTTGGGCTCATTTTACCAGAGTAATGGCCCTTGATCAACAAACCTATACTCCATCAGTTTCATGAGTGGGTGCCTGCACTCTGAAACCAACTCCTCTCACAATTTTAGGAAGAATTTCATGAAACTTGGTACAGTTCCTTGTTATAGTTTGGTAATATGCATATTGTAATGTACAAGATTGACACATTTTGGCAGAGTTATGGCCCTTGATTAACAAATGTAGACACTGCCAGTTTGTTGAGCCGGTATCTGCATTGTAAAATCAACTATCACATACCTTGAAATTTGATCAGATTGTGACAAACACTTGTATCAAAGCGACATTTGTCAGCGGGTGATATTGTCCACTCAGAGCACTCTTGTTCTGTGACCAATGCCCTCAGCACCTGATTACATTGATGAGCATGGGGGATGAGCTCATAAATAAGAAAATGTATGCTGAAATGATCCATTGGGGGTGGGGGTGGTGAAGTATGAAGTGGAGGTGATGGTGATTTTAATTGAGACCAGAGGATCCTCGGTTCAAATCCCTGCCTGACCGGGAAATCACTAAGGGCCCTTGGGCAAGGTCCGTAATTCTCTAGTTGCTCCCGATGTGTAGTGGGTGCCTTGCATGGCCGCAGCCTGACATCGGGTGAATGTGAAGCATTTGATGTGTAAAGCGCTTTGAGCATCTGATGCAAATGGAAAAGTGCTAAATAAATGCAATCTATTTACCATTTATGAAGCGAATAAAACACAGTCCTGTAATGTGAATGGTGTTACCCAGGGTATAACTTCTTGCTAATTGTGGTGTCATCACTCCTTACAGGAGAGAGCAGGCAGTGGAGAAGAAGTATCCCGGGACATATAAACGCCACCTGGTCAGACCCATTGTTAGACCGAACGCTGTAGAAAAGCTCATCAAAAAGAAAGGAAGCATTTCCCACAAACCTGGGATGCCTCCTACCAAAAGGTCTGAACTTTTTCACCTTTGCTGTCAAATAAAAATAGCTACTATTTCCATGTATACTTCAACAACATTTGAAAGTTCTTTTTTTTTAAATTCCAGGAATTTAAATAGTCCAAATCTCAAAATGTTGTTATTATTAGCAGAAATTGCCTATCATTGATAATGCAGATTTGGGTGTGTGATATATTGTGTCTTAACATGACTGTGACTTAACATGTCTTAACATTTCCTCTAGGCCAGATTTGCTTCGTTCTGATGGCATTCCCAGTGTCGACTCTCTCCCCTCCCTCTCCCCAAAGGTCGCCACACCTCCTGGCAGGGCACGCTACAGAAGTAAGCCTCGTCACCGCCGCACCGGTAGTAAAGGGAGCCACAATGAGTTTCCTGGGGTGCTAAAGTCTGGTGCCATGGCACCAGAAGATACCCAGTCACTGCAGGACCACCCTTTCCTTCACCACCACCACCTTCCGTCATCCGAAGGGCCCGACCTCCCATTGAAAGACCGCGAAGAGGCTGTTGTCAACTGTGCCAACAACCTACGCTACTTTGGCCCCGCCGCTGCTCTCCGTAGCCCTCATACGGACCATGCACAGCGCCATGTTTCAGGCTCCAGCCCTGACCTCATTTCCACTACTGTGGATGCAGCTACTCATCAGCACGCTAGATGCACCGCCTCCAATCCAGCACAACCCTTCCCTGGCTGCTTACATGCTCAGGAGCTCCCTCCTACATCCAGCCACTCAGACATGCCCCACTACACTTTACTCAGCACCCAGGAAGGCACCCCCTCTCCTTTAGGGCTGCCCAGCAACATTCCTGTGCCGAACTTGCGCAGAGAGGCCTCAGAGAAGGCAGAGACACAGGAAAAAGAGGCTTCACAGTACAGAAAGCATCTGCCAACTGCTCTGCCCCACTCTCTCAGACCGCTCAGAAAGGTAATCACAGCAAAACACTTTGGGTGGCTATAAAAACATGAATTTAAACTGTAAATAATCATGGCTGTGAGGACAACTATGACAGTCTGAAGTAGAGCTTTGTGTACCTCTAAGCCGTGGTCGCTGCTGGTGCATTTCTACCCTATGCTGCTTGCTCGACTCAACTTGACAGTCGGCTTTTTTGTTTGTTTTTTTTTAATATTGTCCAAACCTTGCACCTGGTCCTGTTTTTGGTATCACCTCCCTTGCGGTTCCAAGCAATGTGAGGTAATACCAAAAGGTGACATGAAAACACTGCAGATTAGTGATTGGTCAGAGAGAATCATCACTCTCACTGCTGTCACTGTGTGAGGCAAAAGACACCCTGATCCAAACCTTTTTTTATTAAACTTTTGAGAGGCAAGTAGTGCTGTCCATTGTGTACAGTAATACAAAAGCTAAACTACTCGTGTGTGTGTGTGTGTGTGTGTGTGTGTGTGTGTGTGTGTGTGTGTGTGTGTGTGTGTGTGTGTGTGTTGCATTTTTCTCATTTTACGTGTCACATTGAAGATGATATAAAATGGCAGTTTCATGTGGTGTTGCTAGGATGACTTAGATGTACTGCATTCAGCAGTGGAAACAGAAGCACCTGCCCCCAAACATGAGTGTTGAAGCTGGTACCATTTTTGGTAGAAAAACACTATGAATGTACAAGGCAGTCTTCTTTAATAGTATCTTTTTTACACCTCTGGGTGGAGTTTGCGTGTGGAAAATATGCACAGAGGTTGAAAGCTTTGGGTTTCAGTGGCTTGCTCAAGGTCACTTCAGTGCTCAGAAGCGATTTGTAGATTGAACCCGCTAATCTTTCATTTAATGACTGCCTTATATAATGCAGTCTAATCATAGATAATTGGACAAAGTCATTCCAAAACAGCTGTTTATGCACATGCAGATGAACAAATATATTTTGTGGCATTGATTTGAAAATAAAAACAGACAACTGTATACATTTAGTCACAAGTGACCACACGTGTATTTCAAGCAGTTTTTCGAGCTGTTTTTTTTTTTTTTTTTTTTTTTTTAAATGTCACTTGTGAAAAGTGAGAAAGCAAAAAATTCTTGATTGATTAATGGCTCCAGTTGCTTCTCTCACAGGGTGGCGATGAGTCGTCTGAAGAGGAAGAAGGGGAGGTGGATAGTGAAGTGGAATTTCCAAGGAGACAGAGGTAAAACAGTCTTTTTTACAATTGTGACTGTGTTCTCCCTTTCTTATATTATGAGATGGGGTGGGGGGTTATTACAGGACATGAACCACATGCTTCCTGAAATAATATTAGTAGTTTATATTATTAGCAGTTTTTGGCAGTAGACTGAGGATTACAGCCAAGCATTGAGGGTCTACCTGGGTGGTGTTAATTCTTCCCCCAGTTCTTTCTGTAATACTGCCCCTTACAAAGTACAAACTCGAACTATTCTGCACTTTTAATTTTAATCAGAGTCACAGCAAAAATAATCAGGCCTGGGCCCTGCAAGAACTTCTCTTACAGACAAGATCCGCTCTTACAGAACCTTGGACAATGGATACAAGCAGTTTTTATACAGGATTACATATGCGTATCAGAGGCGGACCTTATTTCGCGAAATCCTTCTCTTATTGGCCCCCGTGGGCATTCAAGGGAGGTCCATCCCCCTGCCCCAGGCCCACGCAATAACGGGAGACATATGATTTATAATTGTAACCTAACTCTCTTTATCCTAAGTGGTACAAACTGGTTAAATCCAGTTCTACATGCACATACCAAGAGAGAACAAAGGAAAGTGAGAATAAGAATGAAACTAAAAGTATAACCCTAAATAAAATAACTACCTTAATACTAAAAGAAGTACAGAAAACAAATAAAACCATAATTGAACACAAAAATATCTAACAGTGGTCACCAGTCACAGTCTAAAGTATTTCTATTGAAGATTTGATGTGACAACTTGAATATCTGCAGTAGCGGTTTTTGGTACGGGTGAATCAGGCAGTCACCCAAGGTGGCATTTTTTTCATGACAAATCGGGGGGGGGCAGCACCAGCACTTAAAAAACAAAAAACTCATTCATCTGCACTGCAAAGCGGTTATGATATCACTGTGAGAAATTGGCAAATTGGCCCTGTGCAGTTGCAGACGCTCCTGCTTGCTGAGTTGCATAGAACAGAAGCAGTGTGTGAGAGGTTCAGTGTGCGGTTTTCTCCTGCATTGTCCCTGGGGACAGGCTCTCTCCTCCCCATGAGCTCTGCTCCGCTTTGGCTGCAGACAAAGCATCCTGCTCCGCTCACAGAGATCCTGCTCTCTGGCTCCACAGCACCTCCTCTGGCAAAGTCCACTTAGGACGCAGCACAGAACCAGAATTCTGCGCCACATTTCTCTGCGGATCATCCAGCACCAAAACAAAGGAAGGATGAGGCAGGCAGTCAGTTTATAAAATAAAAGGCATTCGAAAGTGGACAGACAGGGTGTAAGAACGGGTTTGAATCTCACCGGGGGACAAACTGCTCTCGTGGAAAAAAGTTTGCAGAAAGGACAGACTGCTTATTTGTAAGGAGGGTGTAGAACTTGAGCTGCTTTCACATTATTAGCTGAAATGACTTGAATCTGACCTTTTTTTGTGTGTGTGTGCCTGCATGTGATGCAGTGTACACTTTAACCCTCACCACATAACGTGGTTATTCAACAGAATATCTAATTCATTTATCAAAATATACAATTAATTGTATTGTATTTTACAGTATATTCTGTTTAATATTTAAACAACCAATGTATGTGAAACCGGTTGACAGAATAGATTAAGTGAATGTAGCAGGACATATTCAAATTTGCAATGCATGGATGTTTTGTGTAAGAGTTATATTGTAGCCTGAGGGCTTTTGATTTCAATTTTGATTGCAATTTCAGGGGCATTTCTAAAATATTAAATAATAATTAAATAATTAAAAATGGCTGTTTGTGCAAAATTTTGTGTTTGGGGCGGGGGGGTGCTCAAAGGGGGTCTCGCCAGGGGAGTAAATTCAGTGTAGAAACACCATTTGTTATCTGACATTAGTCCAGTTAGCTCCTCATCATTTGGTCTCAACAAATTTTTCTTCAGAATTCTCCTTTTTCATTTCTTTGTTGGCTGCCTGCTTCCATTTCTCTTTTTCAGACCTCATCGCTGCATGAGCAGCTTCCAGTCTTACTCCACCTTCAGCTCAGAGAATTTGTCTCTGTCTGATGGAGAAGAAGGCAACACAAGTGACCATTCTCACAGTGGGCCATTAGAGAAGCTGAACACCAGTCAGGAGGAACACCTGGATGAGCTGCTGTCACACACACCAGACATACCCATCGACATCTCCACACAGTCAGATGGTCTGTCGGACAAGGAGTGTGCTGTCCGCAGGGTCAAGACTCAGATATCCCTGGGTAAACTGTGCTCAGACGAACACAGCTACGAGGTCAGTACTGATGACATTTGTGCTTCTAACATGTTGCATCTCTGTTTATGATAGGATATACTGAACTATATCTATATGTGTCAAAATTTGCTAAGGCGTCTTCATGGAACGACTATTAAAAAGTGAAATATCAGTTATATTTATGGGTGGATTTCTGTTTTTATGGTTTTGAATAAAACAATATAGATAACAAATTTGTGCATCACAACCACTCCATTTAAGACAAAAACAAACTTTATTCATGTGAGCCAATAAATTTGACCCAGTCAAACATAACACATCTGACGAGCCAAGACTCAGTGTTTCTGAGAGCCATAATGACTGCTGTCTCACAAAATGATTAGACTGCGTACAACTTTGAAAGTCTCAAGCACACCTTTTACATGCCCGAAAATCTGGGCAGGGGGGTCAACCCTTGCGCGTGTTACCGTGTCCATCAAAACAATTTGCCAGCTACTTGTTCAAATATCTTGACAAAAAGCTGTGATATGAGACATTTTTGGGCATCAATCACATTATTCAATAACTTCCAATCGAAAAATGAAATCTCTTTCTGTCTTGTCGTAAAAATACATTGCATAAATGATCACCGTGTTGATGTCTGTTAAGAAATAACGTAAGAAATACTGGTATTTCCTGAAAATTGAGGCCTACGTGATACACACTTTTCTTGGAAGCCCACACTACCACAAGTTTTGATTACATCATCGCTTTCAGCAAGTAAGGAATGCCTTTCTCTGCATCGTGGTAGTGTTGTTGGTCAAAGATCACAATGTACGAAAGACGTATACATACAGTACATAAATGTAGATGTGGAAATGTCATTTTTATCTCCCCGGTATGAAATATGGGGTGGGGGATAGCAGTGGTGGGCACAGTTCCGCTAATCCACAAACTGCTAACAAGCAAAGCTATCTTTTTTGTTAGCGGATTAGCTTTTCAGCTAACTTCAAAAACCATCAGCGGACCAATTACCTTTGGATAAATTTAGTTCCAAAAACTTCTAGACTGCAAATGTTTTTTTTAACATAGTTAGTAACCGTGAAAAACATTTGTAAACCCTGTTGGCTCCCATCTGCTACGTATTGTGCAGCAGTGAGGCAGCTGAGAGGAGCTGAGTTCAACTCTACCCCAGCAGAAGGGGCCTCTGCCACAAAAAAAAAACAAAAGTCATTTTCCTTCACAACATACAGTGGTCCAGCTGTGAAGCAGATGTCTTGAAAAGCAAAGCAGGTTTGAATAACTACATTAGAATAACGGATAGAATAACTACATTGATGTCAACTCTGTCATTTGTACAAAGTGAAAATATAACACACGTTTTAATTTTAAAATAATGCACTATTTCTGAATTTTTAATCATTAGCACACACAGATGCCCTAAGGGATTATGGGTAAATTGAGCCTCCACTCACACTGATTGGTTGACTCATTTATTCTATGTAAAAACCAACACAAATTAATGTAACGTGTGTTTGTGTTTACAAATAAATGTGCTTTTGTAAAATGTCATTTTTTCATTGGTTTAAAAAAACAAGGCATTTGCAAAACCAAAAGGTCTGTTTAAGTTGATTCACGTCAACAACCATGTGATATAACCGGGCGCCAGTGGATGGCAGTGTTCTATGCATTTTGACCCACATTACATTAACTTGTGTTGGTTTTTACATAGAATGAATGAATCAACCAATCAGTGTGAGCGGAGGCTCAGTTTACCCATAATCCCTTTGGGAATCTGTGTGTGTTAATGTTCAAAACTTCAGCATTAGTGTATTTTTTTTTAAATTAACAGATATGTGTTGTATTTTCACTTTGTACAAATGACAGAGTTGACATTAATGTAGTTATTCTATCTGGATTAATTTGATTTATAAATCAAAACCATAAGTCAAACCTGCTTTCCTTTTCAAGATGTGTGCCTCACGGCTGGATCACTGTATGCTGTCAAGGTAAATGACGCTTCCATACATCTGTGGGCAAGGCGCACAAACACAAAGGCGCTGACTCATTGGCTGTGTTTGGGTTTGTGATTGCCTTTGATTCTGTCAGAAGCGTTGGCGGTGTTTAAACTTAAAATCAGCTTTCTAGTAGCTGAGAGTGTAGCGGAGACAATACTGAAAGTGATTGGTTAGCGGTTAGCTGTAGCTTCCGCTAAATTTTTTTGGTGGTTTGCCGAAAAGATAACTTGTCAGTTAGCTGATTAACGGTTATCGAAGCTAACCTTTGCTTAGCTGTGCCCACCATTGGGATATAGCAATCAGCACGTCCTTCCATCTGTCTGTCCCTTTTTGCTTGTTAGCACAATATCTCAAGAACTAGTCGACCAATTTCATTTATATTTAGCATAAGTGTGTACTTGGGTGATCCCCCGACACTTTGTATTTCTGACTTGTGGGGACCGGGAGGATATGTCATCTCCTGATGACTCTTGTTTAGAAATGTGATTAAAGCATGATGTTTTCACTTGTTTGTATAATTAAGTCACTTATCAAAGGTTACTAAAAATTATTTTGATTAATAAATACATGGATTTGAAGTTTTGAATGATTTGATACATATTATTACCCCTTAGCAGATTTTGACTCGTATACCAAACCTCTGAGGTGTTGACTGTGTCTGGGTGTAATAGTGTCACATTGACTTTATCAAGGAAATAACAAGAATAGCAAACATGCTGAAGGCTTTCCTTGCGTTTGTGGTGCAAGAGCACAAATAAAAATGGAAAATCTTTCAAGATCGGTTTTTATTAGCTTTTTTACATTTTTACACTTCTGTCTTTAAAAATTGAAAAGCTGATTCATGATTTAAAAATTAACTGATCAGTACATATTAAGATGCCCAAAGAAAGTAGAAAGTACAAGGGTGATATTCAGTAGCTTTGCCATATGAGAGAGAGCTGCATGCACATGGTGCATAATATCTCAGCTGACCATGGACAGAAAAATGGTGAGCGGGTCATTCTTCAACTTGGGGTTCTTCAACTACCAGCTTCCTCAACCTGCCAGTTCATCAACCACATACCCGCCACGTCTTAAACCAGTGTTGACTTTGGTGAATGTTAAGGATTAAGGTCAGTAACATTCTACTAAGACTTTGCAGCAGTGAATTGTGATTGTGATTATCCCAGTCTACTATTAGTGTGCTGCAGTTATTAAGTTGAAGAAGTGCCTGGAAACTGAAAAATGGAGGGGTCAAAGGCAGAAATGAATGGAGCATATCTAATTGAGGTCTTCCTGACTTCATCTGATGCAAAATCTGAACATAAACTAGGGCACAGGGAACAAAGGAGATGGATTTATCAGTACTTTGAACCAGTTTTTTTTCTCAGCTGGCTCGTTTTGAACAGATTTGGTATTTTAACGTTTCTGGTTTTGGGTTCAACCGCAAAATTTTTTCAGAAACTGTTAGAGACAGCCGGTTGGAAACCATTCAAAAGATTCAGATGGATTTCGGTGAAGATTCTATCGGTATCACACGGATTAAGGACTATTAAAACTGGATTAAAAATGGCCCACGTCAGCGGAGGGCGCACCGCGCCCCGAGTGGCCATCGACTGGCTGGAACGAGCAGATCACTTCCAAATATAAGGCTCTGTTGATGCAGGACGTCTTGTGACTAGCAGAGAAGTTTCAGAAGAGGTCGGGATCAGCACTTTATTGGCACATTCCACTGTTAAAGGAGATTTTGTAATGAAAGACGTGCGGACGGATTCGCGCGTCGTGACGCAGCCGCTCATGACGCAGGACAAACAACATCTCCATGTTGGAAACCATTTGTAAGATTCAGACGGCTTTCGGTGGCTTTTCAGTCAAGAGAGTATCCGAGAAATTGTTTAACAGCTGGGCATGTTCCAACTTGTCCTGTGAGACTTCCAACACGGAGGTGTTGTTTGTCCCGCACCATGAGTGGCTGCATCGCAACGCGCGAATCCGTCCGCACGTCTTTCATTACAAAATCTCCTTTAACAGTGGAATGTGCCAATAAAGTGCTGATCCCGACCTCTTCTGAAACTTCTCTGCTAGTCACACGACGTCCTGCATTAACAGAGCCTTAAATTTGGAAGTGATCTGCTCGTTCCAGCCTGTCGATGGCCGCTCGGGGCGCGGTGCGCCCTCCGCCGACGTGGGCCATTTTTAATCCAGTTTTAATGTTCCTTAATCTGTGTGATACCGATAGAATCTTCACCAAAATCCATCTGAATCTTTCGAATGGTTTCCAACTGGCTGTCTCTAATAGTTTCTGAAAAAAAATTTCATGGAGCAAAGCGGCAGCCTCTCAGCCATTTCCCTGACAATAAAAATCCGACGAGGGGGGTGGACCAGTGCTCACTCAAAGCCTGCCCACAGGCGAATGACGCAACCGACAGGCCTGAAAAAACTCACGCATGCGCACGAAGGTTCAAGTTTGTCTGATGCAAGCGCACATGATACAAATCCATATAGTTTTTGAAAAAAATAAAAAGGTCAGATACTTTTCTCACAGACCTCGTATATGCTAGATCTGTATACTCTAGCAGGCAGCACACGTGGAACACTGAATAAAATAAAGCCTTTTAAAAACAAGAGGGTCTGCACTGATTACCTGAAATAGACTTATTGTGTATTTAAAGCAAAGCAGTGTGTTTCTTGTATTTTTAAAAGACATGGCGCTGTGTTGCTCTCCGTGTCGTAGAGAAGCCTGCACAAACCCACTGAAGTGGGCAGGCCAGCTGCCACTTTTGCTGAAAAAAAAAATTTTACTTTCAACATACAGCAGCCCAGACAGTGGCAGAAGAGGTAAATCACAACATCCTTTTCATTCATGCACACAACGTAACACTTCACCAAACTAACTACATTCCTTGAACTATAAAAACACAACAAATCTATAACACTAACAACACTGCTAATCTACCATGTACTACAACAGTAATGATAAAAAACAAACCTAGAACTCCCATAATGCATTGCTGCAATGCATTGTAATCGACAGTGTATCTGCTTTAAAGACATGTACATGCAAACCTTTACTCTTTTTTAAGTGAAAAGACATTTATTCATGGAGTTGTCTTATTAATACCTGCAAATGCACAGATGGTGATCTACAAATAGGCCTTGATTTGCACCCGTGTTTTGTGATACACAAATACAAATTTCCGATTTGTAACTTGTGTGTTGGTTTTTACAGATAGATGTGTATTTGTAAATATGTCATTTTTTCCATTTGTAAAAAGGGGGGGGGGGGGGGGGGGGGGCATTTGCAAAACTGAAAATTCTGTTTGTGAAGTGTGACTCAGCATGTTGATCACTGATCACACGTTGGCTGCTTGTTGGTCACACTCCCATCCAGTAGATGGCAGTGTTCTATGCATTTTGATGGGGAAGGGGGGGGTGAGACTGATTTCCCATAATGCCTTTTGGCGCTTGTGTCGGTTTAACGCTCAAACCTTCAGAATTAGCACATTACTTTAAAAGTGCGATATTTTCACTTTGTAAAAATGCTTTTAATGTTGATAAACTGTCTGGAATTAGTTTAGAAATGAAACCATAAGTGAAAGTGCCTTTCGTTTGATCTGCACTGCCACCGTCTGTAGTATTCTGTGTGTGTAAGGTAAGTGTGACGTCTTTGCAGCAACCAATAAGGTGCTTAAAGACAAAAGCACTGGCTCGTTGTTTGTTTTAGGTTTGTGGTCACTTCACATTGAATTTACTCAGAAGCCTCTGTGGTGCTGACTCGAAACTGGTTTATCAGTCGTGACAGTGTGCTGAGTAAATACTAAAAATTAATGGTTAACTGTAACTTTCATTAATTTGTTTAGGGCTTTATCAGTTTAGCGTTATAAAAGTTAACTTTTCAGTTAGCAGATTAACAGTTATCAGAGCTAACGTTTTGGTTAGCTGTGCCCACCACTGGTAGTCATAACCCCCGGTGTGGCTGCGTCCTATGATAAAGTTTTTATTTTTCCACAATTATTTTATTTATTGGTTATTGTCATTTCAGTGTTATTGTCTGTAGAGTGCTACACACAGTGATAGAGTGCAGAGTGTCCGTGTGTAATGAACCGGCTTTTGTAAATGAATATAGCGCAATTGAAGTACCACAGATACACTCAACTTTAGACCAGGGCCCGTATCCACGAAGTATCCTAACATTCTAAGAAAAATCTTAGAATTCCTCGAATTCTTAGACATTTCTTAGAATTTTCCCTTGGTAAGATAAAAACTATTCCCAAACATCTTAGGCGTTAAGAGAGCTCCTAAGGTGAAAAACTGCGAAGAGAATGGAGGAGGACTTTTAAGAACCCTAAGAATGTCTTAAACAGACAAGATAGCAGAAAGACAGAGAGGAAGGAGAGACGTTCTCCATATGTTGAATGGCAGTGATTCAGTAACATGCTACCAGCTTGATGGTGCAGTGATAATTTTTGTGGTTGACCTCATTAGGAATGAGCTTACTTTTCCCACCCACCATAGTGACGCAATAACACCTGAGATGAAGGTCATCACAACATTGTGATACCTGGCTTCAGGAAAAATGTCAGTTGCATGTAAATTCTATAACATTCATACAATTATTAATATCAGACTATGTAATGTCAGCAGCCATATAACCTAAACTCACCTGTTTGAGGCTTGTGTGCTGCAATCTCTGCTCTTGCTTTGGATTACGGCATGTACTAGTGCTTTTCACAGTATGGACAGTAAACACGACAATAAGCTAATTAATATACCTAGAGTGTTGTCCGTGGGGATCTACGGGCTGTAGATTGGGTAGTGTTTATAAAATTGGTGGCTGACATTTTTCACAGGTGGTAATAAATTATACAGATCCAATAGAGTTGGAATGGCATGTGAGTCCAGAATGGTTTCCTGGTAATTATGTAATTTTTTTATGTTAATTTACTGTCTTAATGTATTTATAAGTTGTTTAAGGTCTTGTTATCATATACATTCATTATTTTTATTATTATTACTTTTATTTTGTCATTTGATTTTTAAATGGACCACAATGGAAATAAATGTTTTCATTTTCTTGTCATGCATGTATTTTTAACATAATTACAGTTATATTATGTACTTACATTGAACTTACTAAATAAACACACACGCACGTACGCTTTTAATATATATATATAATATTAATTATAATATATATATATATATATATATATATATATATATTTAATATATAGATAATCAGCATGTGGTTACACATTTCTTAATACAGTTCAGGTCATATGATTGGTTGAGTTTACTGTCCATTCATAACTAGGAGCACATAGCACATTTATTTTTTTTCACTTTCCCTTTTTGTGACAACAAATCACAGCTCTTAGAGGAATGCGTCATATGTAGCAACAGGGCCAACCCCGCCTCCTCACAAAGATAAAACTTTCTGTCTCCTCCTTGCTCAGAGTTGCTCTCAGACACCTCCTGGATCACTCTTAGTTAGCTTTCTGAGAGGACTCTGAGATGCTTCATGGATGCAGGCCCAGGTTTTTAGCACAGTGGTGTTCTGCTTCCACACAACAATGCATCTGCACTGTGCCAAACCTCACCTCATTTTTAGACCCAAACACCCATGAGTGCACAGATGAGCACAATTCCACTCACTATTTACATGTCGTAAAGCTGGTGCCGGGCGTGAAAAGTACAACTGCATTGGGTGTAAACTACCAATGACACTTGACTTGGGCTGTGCACCCCTTTGTCTTAACATTGATGATGATATTTATATCTGTAATAATTTTTTTCATCTTTGTAAATGTTTTTAAAATAACTGTACTTTCTCTTTCTTTTCTCTCTCTCTCTCTCTCTCTCTCTCTCTCTCTCTCTCTCTCTCTCTCTCTCTCTCTCTCTCTCTCTTTTGCCAGAATCCACTGCAATTTGGAGACTCAGACTGTGACTCCTCAGAGGCAGAGTGCTCTGATGCTACCATTAGGAACAACAAACATGGGGCCCCTTCCTCATGGTGAAACTCAACCAAGGGCTCTGTACTGATTTTTTTTTTTTTTTTTTTTTTTTTGCCTGGAGGCCATCATGTCCCACTGAGCCCAGCTGAAATAGCAGCAATAAAAGAACAAAAGTATAAAATCAGAACGTGGGGTCCCTGTAAACAAGGCCTCGTGCAATCTCTCCTACACCTTCTCTCCATAAACCTACTGTCATTTTTAACCATGCATCCAGGCAACCCATGGCAGGGATTCCCTTTTGAATGATAGTGGACAGTGGAACATTCATAATTTATTTTTGTCCGAGTTTTGAAGAAACATGCTCTGTACGTTTTCTGCATCGATCAAAAAAAAAAAAGATAATTTGAAACTGAGCTTGGGCTAACTGTGTTCGTGAGTCAGAATGGAAGTCTGTGTCCAGGAGGAGGACGAGGAGTGAAGCATTGATGTAAATGAGGCTGACAGGAAGCAGTGGTGGTTTTGTCACTGCAGTGTTGCATGTGTCAGTAATCGTTGGTCTCAGGTGACTGAACTAGACTAGGATTGTCACTACAAGCCTTTTTGCCCGGAACAGTAGGATGGCTCCACTTTTAGATGGAGAACCCCAACAAACAAGTACTGTCCCTCAACTATGACCAAACTGCTTTACAATCATGAGTTTACAGTTTTAAGCTCTACTGCTTTCTTTTCTTCAGTCCAATCCCCAACATGGTTTGAGGGGGAAGAAGGAGACACTGAAAACATTGCAAACACCAGCATGAAAACCTGTATCCTACCTGCACTCGATCCCTGAAATAACCCACCATATGTGTCTGATCATCAGAATTCCCACTGAACCATCCTCATATGCGCTGCACAGCTTAAAGTGTGTAACGGCTGCCAATAGAATCTGTAACTGGATAAAAAGAAATAGTCCAGTAACTTTGATGAAGACTCGGCTTGCAGTTGAAGAGTAAACAAAACTAGGGAATAAAATCATCCCCTCAAACTCAGATGTTCCTTCTCTGGGAAATGTCGATGTGCATTTTTCATTATCAATCACATGCTAACGGGGGAGTCATTAGTGTTTGTGGACGCAAAGCCCTTCATCTCTACTGGACAATACATGTTTTAAGTCTCATCTCAGGATTGTTCAAGGACTGTGAGAATCCAGACCGGACCAGATACGTCATGGAATGTTCCTTGAGTGGCACATATTATGGACCATGCAGGTATATTACACAGGTCTTACAGATAGCCTTGATGTTCAACCCTTTATTGCTGTAATTAACAGTAATGTAATGTAGAAATGTAGAGCGCTTTATTTTCAATGCAGGTGCAGTATCCAGTTTCTTAAAATCGCTCGGTCCAGAGTCTGGCACTTAATATTTTCTGGCAAGGTGGCAAACTCTCTCTTGTAAGTGTTTGTATGTGGC
Organism: Thalassophryne amazonica; assembly: GCF_902500255.1. Taxonomy (NCBI): domain Eukaryota; kingdom Metazoa; phylum Chordata; class Actinopteri; order Batrachoidiformes; family Batrachoididae; genus Thalassophryne; species Thalassophryne amazonica. The sequence continues at coordinate 35,769,866 of NC_047116.1, read as the reverse complement.
TGTAGTGAAGTGGCTAAATATTAAGTTTCTCCTGCTGTGAGGAATGCAACGGCAATAATGTATCTCAGGATATGGAATGTCTAGCTGGCTAGATACAACAGTGACTGGTGGCTAGAGGGAAGTGGCACCAGTTTATACAGTTGTGCTACATCCTACTCATAATAGTTTAGTTTGTCTCAATCCATAGGGTATCCGAATACTCTGTATGTATTTAGTAGTAGTAGAACGGTACCCAGATAATCTACTACCTCCATAGTGTGCAAGCAGAGTATACTACACTATCCTATGAGGCAGCTGAAGCCTGGCAACAGAAGGAGTGACTGCCTAGGAACATTCAATGAAAATAACAGACATATATGACAGCAGTAGCAGTGCTGTGGCATTGTACAAATATACACTTATTAAGTATCAGGAAACAGTTAAACAAGCCTGCGGTTGCATAATAGAAATTTTTGTGGCATACTTGCGTATGCACAAATGCATCATCTGTAAACACGAAGTCAAATGATCAGTGAAATTGTGGCAGCGTGGTGTGGAAAAATTGTGTCCCTTCTACTTGCTCACTTACTTGTAGTATGTCGTACAGTAACAGTTGGGTAATAGTTACCTAACTAACATTAGTACATACTGAGTATTCTGATGCAGGGTCAAATTTAACTGTATCTGCAAGCGTGTCATTCTGTGGTTGATGTCTTGGTCTTAAGTTGATTAAATACTTAAGCAATATATGAACAACCGCTAGATGGCAGCAGTTGCTTATTTTGTTGTGTAAATGTACTTTTCCAGTTCCTTGTTCAACTTCTTCAACTCAAATTTCTCCCATGTTCCTTGTGATAATACACATCCTCCAGTTCCAGCAATATTATGTTTTGTCTTGTTCTGTATGAAAAAGGATACTGCATCTGTTGGAGTTACAGTTTTGTCCCGGTTTGAGTGTTTGTCATTCACCCTGATGATTCTATGTCCCAAACATAGGCAGCTAGGGTTGAATTTAACAATATGATGTCAACTCAAGTGTATGCAGAGATGGCTGAGATGCTAAGTAAGGAATATAAGCCAGAGACGACACCTCAGAGCTTTATGCTGCTCTTGGTTTTCAACAACCTCATCTCAGTGTTAAATGCTTCTGTATATACTGTAAACCTCAATAACTGTAATGTGACCCCTTGTTGTCCTCCCTCAGTGTATCGGACAGCTCTGACAGAACTTTGGCTTCTATTGCTATCAGGCCAACTGACTGACAGTGAGCAGGAAAACATTTTAAAGACGCCTGTCTGTGTTACATCAGTATTGAACTCTGCAGCAGGGTGTGAGTCACAAAACTGGGTAGCACGAGGTGAATCTGAAACCACCTCTGGGTAGTTATCTTTCCTTGAAAGCTTTTAGAATGGATTATAAAGTGATTGCTTTGTGTGTGTACTCCTTTAACTGTCTTCATTCTATTTACATAGATGTTAAAGGACATGTCGCAGCAAAATCAAAATTTAGATTTAGGCTGTTAGTGACCATCTGATGATACACTGGCATTGCTTTGTGCACTTCTATGACTCTTTCTTAAGTGTCTAAAGGTGTTTGACCCTGACAGTTTAAAAGTATACAGCATTCACAACAAACAGCTACGGAGACTTCCAAAAACAAAGTGCTCTGTTTCCAACAGCATTTATGTAGCTTTGAGGAAAACGTCTCAGCGTGCGCTTGAATGGAATGTAGCTGCTAACGTTAAGAACGGAGCCACAGATTAATTGCAAATTTACATAAGGGTGACGTTATGATGACTTACTTTTAAGTGATAGCTCTTAATTTTGATGCAGTCATGGTAAAATAAATGCAACTTGTTTAAAAACTGTTTCTGCTAGATGCTCAGCTTTGAGCAGGCTTATAAGTGTTGTCATTGATTTAACTGTGAAAAATCTAAAAAAAAAATATGTCTGTGTGGTCAGGCAGTCTGAAAAACTGGAGAGGTCTGTGTGTACCTTAAAACAGCATGCTGCTCTGCACACATCTAGATCCAAAATTCAACAGACTCTCTCAAAGTAAAATAAATAAAAGTAAACCTACCAGCTCCACTGAGGAGAAAAAAAAACAAAAGTTTAAAAAAAAAAAAAAAAAAAACCCTGAACAGGGCACTTACCCACTTGTAGAACAATTTACAAGATTAAATATGTAACGTCCACTCCAACAAAGAAGTCCTCACGCTCGGATCATGCCTGCATGATCGCCAGCCGGAGAACAATGTCCATGTCCTCGTAAGTCCTCGCACACAGATCACGTGCGATCAACAGCCGGAGGATAATTTCCAACTGCAGCTCCGCTGACAGCTCCTCCAGTTCTCTCACGATTCTGGCACGTTAGATAGAAAATTAATTATCTCCTGAAAATAACGTATTCTGAATTTTTCCCATGTAAGAAATACATCTGCATGTTCAGGTAGCCTGTAAAAGCAGCGTCATGGAGACATTCCTTGCCCATGTTCACAGCAGCAGTAAAACCGTGTACTGCAAGACAGACAGCAGCATCACCACACACTAGGTTCCAAAATCCAAGACTCTAAAAAGTCAAGTGTGTCATCTCCTTTCTGTATATTCTTTGTAATTCTAAGCCATCACTTTTGAATGAAAGCTCAGAAGCTCAGACGTAGCAATGTTCGTTTCACACTGTCTGTTGGCCATTGGGATATTTTTGCTTTTTCTAAAATGTACATCATGCAGAGTAAGACATTTTCTGGAAATGCACCTGATACTCTGAGTGAGAGGAATAATTAGCAATAAAATACATCAGCAACCACTAATTATTACCACATGCAGACAGATAGACTTACAATCATGTATACTTTGATGTTGTGTTGCTAACTGGGACGTTAAGTAATGTGCGACATGTCCTTTAGATAATCTAGTATATTTTGTTGACTGGGAAATCCAAACAAGCTGTTGTTAGCATTGTCTTTTTGGCATGGATCCTGTGAAGTACGATTGTTTTAAAAGTTTGATTCTTTTTCTTTGTAGCTGGCCTACACAATTATGTAATTAATTTATTATGAATGACTGGGAACATGTAGGTTTTTTTTTTTTTTTTTTTTTTTACATTTGGGCAGCTTTATACTGCATTCATATGTTGATGGTAGAAAAACCATAATACCAATCATTACAGCTGGATTGTTGGCATCTGCAGCAGATGGTGGATGACTATGTGAGGTGTTTTCAATTGTGCAGTGTTAATTAGATTTGTTAATTTACGTACTTAGTGTTTTGCTCAATGATGTATTTAAAACAGGAAGTTTTGGCTTCTACTTTTTCTGTTAGTTTAATTTCATTACCATCATTTTCATTGTCATAAATCTTTCCAGTTGATGTAATATAAAAGTGAGCTTCGCTGCACTAAAATAATTTCATCTGTTGCTCTGTCTTAAACCATCATTGAAAGTAAATCAAAATTCAGTTTCAATATAATAATTGCAACACATTGAAATCCTTGAAAATGTTAACTTTTGAGGTGCGATTCTGCTCTTACAGTCAAGGGTAGTGGAGTTTCCCATCGTCTTCTCGTTGCAAACAATTGAGCCACTAGTTTACCATCTGCTGCACACCACCAACATGTGAATGCACCAATAGAAATGTACTGACTTGATTTTTCCTGTAAAGTGTTATTGAAAGGAAGCACAATAAATTGGTGTGGGAAGAAGACAGTATTTATATGGTAGAACAAATCATTTTCTTTTTTTTTTTGTCTTTGAAACTGTTAGTTTCCCATGTAGATTATGATTATATAATTAGAAATTAAAGATGGATAGACCTGGCATCAGTATTTGACCACATCCAAGTATTCCTAATGATTTGTCAATGAACTGTGGACTATAAATAATCAAATTGTTAAAAACCAAATACCTGTCAGTTGATTTTTAGAGCAGGATAAATGAAATGTTAGGCCTAAAGGTGTATAATGGAGGTTTATGTACTTCTGCAGCAACCCGTTCTGCCATTTTTATTCAGAGTAGCATTTACTTACATCTGAATTTCTGTGAAATCACCTCTAACTGTGGGCATCATGTTGTCTCTTCAAATGTATCAAATATCTTTCATTGTTATGCTCATTTCCAAGTCTTTTCCTGTTGTATGGCATTACGATCAACCATTCCTGTCAGTTTCCTGTGTTACCCAGTGTACAGTGCAAAGGGTATCTGGGAGAATAAAATGAAAGCTACAACTGCATGGAATAAATGCTGATGTACTGTACCAGTACTTTGTGTTTTGTGTATTTTCTACCCACTAAGAACAGCATCTTTTCAACTCTACTAATGTGGAGTTTTTAAAACTCAGGGTACTTGTAAAAACCTACAAAAAGTCCAAAACCAGAGGCTAAAATGTTTTAAGTTGGAATGAAAGCACTGAGAGTTTTCATCAATTAAATAATATGCTGGTAAGGTATGTTTCATGAAAGTGAAAGATCTCCAACTTTGAGTTATGCCATTTGCTGTCCAAAGTCCTGCACCAGTGCTTAAGTTTGCTTAAGTCTCCAGTGAGCCAGAGTTTCTACATTCTTGGATGCATTTTGTATCTGTACTCTTAGCTTTATAGTGGAGTAGAACAGAGAAGGATATTCTTTCATCAAAACAGATCAAATCCAGGCTTGCATCTCAGATGTACCTTCTGGCAATTTGTAGCTAAACTTTCAGGTCTTCTTTTTAAGAAAATCCTCCTCTATACCACTTTATCATGAAGATGGATAAGTGGTGATACAAAATGCAAAGCTTGCACTGTGCATAATTTCGCCAATCACAGCCACATGAGCCTATAACTTATTCTGGGTTGTCTGGGTGTCTTGATGGCTTTCCTCACTCTTCTACTTCTTGCACAGTTACTCAGTTTTTGAGAACTGTCTACTCCTTGCAGATTTACCATAGAGTGCCATATTGTTTGTATTTCTTTGTAATTGATGTAAATAAAGTCTGAAACATATTCAGTGGCAGCTCTAAAACCAGAGAGCCTCATCCACAACTACGACAAAACACTCCAAGCTGTCATTGATGGTAAAGGGGGCAATACACAGTATTAAGAACAGTGGTAAGTAAACTTTTGATCAGGGTCATTTGGGTAGTTCTCTTGTCATTTTAATTTAAAAACACAGTTGTCTGACAATAAATGGCTTCACCCAACCACTAACCATGAGTGAAAAAAGTTTTTGTGTTGTCATTCATATTCTCTTAAAAATGGCCAAAAAAGCAAAAATTCTGCCAGGGTATTTTGAGCACAACTGTACAATCAGTAAGGTACTGTCTGGTAAATCTGTGTCAAGTATGCAGTTCACAAAAACTGAATGACGCTGATGGAAGGGGATTAGTGAGGGAAGCCACCAAGACACCTTCAGGCTTCTGTGATTGATGTTGGAGTAACTGTGCATATTGCAGTTTTTGTCTTTTGCATCACCAGTTATACAGCTTCATAATGAAGTGGTATAGAGGAGGATTTTCTTTAAAAGAAAATGTGAGATTTCAGTTTATCAGAGGGCATGAGAAACCTGAACCTAAATTTGATCTGTTTTCCTGTTTTACAATCCTTCTCTACTCCACAACAACATGAAGATGTGACCAGGGATTCATCAGGAAAATGTTGCACCAATCTGTTTCTCCACTCTCATCCATAGAAGAATAATTCCTTCAGAGCTGTCATGGGTGTCTTGTTGGCTTCCCTCACTAGTCTCCGTCCAGCACAATGACTCAGTTCTTGTCAAGTGCCTACTTGAGATTTACTGTACAGTATCACACTGTCTGTACTTTGTAATGATTGCTGTATGATTTCCAGGACATTCATCGATGTGGAAATGTTCATGTGTCCATCCCCTGACTTGTCTCAAGAAAACTAGTTGTAAAAATGCTAATCCTTATATTTTGAATAAATTGCCCCAGTTCCATTTTTTAAAGGCCTTAAATGTAGGAATGTATGTACAGTGCATCTAGAAAATATTCACAGTGCTTCACTTTTTCCACATTTTGTTATATTACAGCCTTATTGCAAAATGGAGCAAATTAATTTTCCCTTCAAAGTTCTACTCACAACACCCCATAATGACAACATTATCCCTTTGGAAAGTGACCAAATTACATGTATTGAGTTCAGTCCACGAACGCCTTTTAATGATAGTGGAACAGATAACTGTAACAATTGTTCATTTCTGTAAACAAACACCAAAATTTGCACACATACTCCCTAGACATTACTCAGACATCACTCTGTAAAAGCAGGTTAGCCACCTAAATTTTCAATAGGCAGCCAGGTTGGGCACAATTGAAGATTTACACAGGTGTTAAAATTTAAAAATGCTCCAATAATATTGAAAACTTTACCAAATTATTTGTCTGATCACAAAGATTCCAAAAAGGTATAGTTGAATATTATGGAGTTATGGGGGTAAAAACAGCAATGACGGTGACAAAGGTCAGTTTCAGTTTGTACAGGGGTCAAAAGTTAAAGTTGCTCCAATTTTGGTTAAAAAAAAAAGTGGTGCAAATTATTGGTTCAGTTAATAGGGTTTTCAAAAGGAACAGTTTGCATCACGCGCCATGCTTAGTTATCATATGTCACATATAGAATCCAATGGACGTTGATCTTGTTTGACCTCTACTTTGGAGACCAAACATTCAACACAGTCAAAACTATTCCATTTATTAATCCTTTTAGCACAACCAATAATCTGCACCACTTTTGCACCAAAATTGGAGCACCTTTAACTTTTGACCTCTGTGCAAACTAAAATTGACCTTTGTTACCATTCTTGCTGTTTTACCCCATAACTCCATAACAGTCAGTCACAGATAGTCCAAACTATACTTTTTTGGAATCTTTGTGATCAGACAAATAATGTGGTATAGTTTTCAATATGATTGGAGTTTCCCTGTGTAATTCTTCAACTGACCCCTACCTGGATGCCGATTGAAAATTTAAGTGGCTAACGTGCTTTTACAAAAGATTGTTTAAGGAGTATTTGTGCCAAATTTGGTGCTTGTACCACCATTTGAAAGATTCCTCTGTAAATATTCTGTCATCTACTGCACTATGAGATAAATTTAACTCCATATAAACAACCCTTTTGGTTTTAACAGGCGGGGTTTATATGTTGCATCACAAACGACGGGGAATTTACCACCGGACGCTGCGGTGCTGTAAAATAAACGCTCCTTTCCTGTTCCGCATAGTGGGCGGAGTCAGTGGGAATCTCAGGGAAACGTCAGTTTTCTGTCAACTAGGAAGCGACGTTTCTGAATGCTTAAATATCTAACATTCCGCCTGTTTCCTGCTAAGAAGGGAAGCTATTTTTGTTGATATTACAATTTCGTTGAGTGTGGCTGTTGTGGGACGAGGTGGCAAGAATGTCTTCGATGGATGTGGAGAAGCTGAAGATGAGCTGTGCGGGTCGCGCCATGGCGGTGCTGACCAGCGGCGGGGATGCACAAGGTGACACAAACACACACACACCAACTGTTTTACAGATTTAAAACGCTTTCTACGATAATGCCAAAATAAGGAAACAGTGGCAGCAATGTGGCCAATTCTTGACGGAGCTTCCAAAATTTATAAGTACTTGAAGCCGTCGAATGAAGTGGTGCTGAGACACACCTGGGTCAAAAGTCACGGGGGTGTGTGTGTGTGTGTGTGTGTGTGTGTGTGTGTGTGTGTGTGTGTGTGTGTGTGTGTGTGTGTGTGTGTGTGTGTGTGTGTGTGTGTGTGTGTTCGTTCGTTCGTACGTACGTGCTGTGTGTCAGGATCCTTCTGAACCGCAAAATATCTCTACATGTTGACAGCTACCAGTCAGATTTACACATAATCTGTGCTATTGTTTTGATTTGGCGCTATATAAATGAAAATAAATTGAAATTGAATTTAAATTGCTGTAAGGTTTGTGCACCCGTTCAATTTTTTTTAATGACATCAAATAAAATAACTGTTTTGTATTGACATCTCTGAAAATGTGTGGTTTAATCTCACAGGGACGGTAAATCTCATCTTGAAATTAATTAATTAAATATTAAAATTAAACGGTGTTTAATTTTAATTTTAAAATTAAACAGTGTTTAATTTTACATGCCTCCTCAATAGAACACAATTAAATAGCAGAATGTGTCTTTGACTTCAAACCCCAGCCATTCGCCCTGTTGAGATATCCCATGATCCCTTGGGTGCCAGAGAGTCACTGTGATTTAAACAACATAGAGAACTCACATTACAACAATTGCAAATGAGCATTATACTACAAAAATGTATTTTTTATGCTTTTCATCATGTTAAAAAGAAACTGCATGCATGAGCCCCTGAGAAATTGCTAGAACAAATATTCCAAATATTCCATGTCTGCTATGTTTAACCTGCTTGGAACTTCATGAACGAAAACTGAATTTCAGACATCTTATAAAAATTTCTCTGGAACAAACAGGAGAAACAGTGCTGTAAAGGACAATAATCAGGACATTAAAGAGCAAACGTCATTTTCCCCCAGAATGATATGAACAGGAAGTGATCGCAGCTCGCAGCGATTCCCATTAAAAATAACGGCGAAACAACCTGAGATTCTCTCTTGTTTACAAAAAACAAACACAATAACAATGTGTATAAACCCAGATAACATATCCACGAGAGTTTTAGGCACAGTATACAAAGAGTTTTATGTGCAATGTTAATGCTGTTGTCTGTGTGCAGCGGTTCAATTGCAGCCCGATCAGACTGTCTCAATGCATTTCTCAATGTTAATGATATCTCGCAGAGCGGTGACCTCTCCAAAATTTTGCGAGATTTGAAACCTCAATTAGGCGTATATCTAGCAGGATTATTCCATAATGTTTGGGTTGGGTTTATCATGTAGCCATTTGTATGTGGCATGTGTGATAACTTCAAGCTATGACCCATTGACTCGGTAATTGATGATCCATTGACCTGTTAATTGATAGTTTTTATTTATTTTTGCATTATTATCTGCTGTTTAAAACAAATGCATCTTTAGCTATACAGTATATTAAAAGTCAGTTGGCCTCTGTATATGTGTATGCATTCATGTGTAACTTTGATCAGAGAGAAATGGGAGAGTTGACATTTGCTGTTTGGTATGCTTATGTATTTTGGGTCAAGGATGAACGCTGTGAAAATAGAAAGTTCATAGGGCTAATATTTTTGGAGAAATTGGGATATTACATAACAAAAGTGAACAATGGACGTTGATATCAACATTAATCAGTTCCTGGTAATCAGACAAGCTCTGTACGAAGGAAATATGTCAACCTTGCCAGCTGTAAAACATGACATCAAATAAATGTGCCAAATAATAAATACAATTATTCACAAAATTTTCTCATTTTAATTTCATTTCAGTTAAATTCATTGTAGAAACTTTACATAATTTATTACCACCCTTGAAAAATGTCAGCTATCTATTTTATAAACACTGCCTAATCTAGAGCCCATGGGTCCTCGTGGGCAACACGCTAGTTTGAAATTTTAGTATCGCAACAACCCTATAGACTGTTTTCACATGGTGTCACAAACCTGGTAGTTGGCCATCTCAGCAAAATTATTTTTCCACTCCACTTTTTCTTTTGCTTATTGGCCTCTGTTTTTTGCATTATAATGCTATCATGGTGAATTATTGTCACATCGTCTGCTGCCACAATGTGTCAGACAGAGAAGCATACCTGCATTACTATACAGTGCAAATAGAAAGTATTCCCAGCACTTCACTTTTTCCAGATTTTATGTCATGCTGTGTTCACACCGGACGCCACGCGAGGGACGGCAGTGACAGGTTGCCATGTAATCCCTATGGAAGGATGAGTTGTGGCGCCACAAAAGTTCAAGCCACGCAATGTGACGCTATGGATGCGAATAAAGCGACGCGAATGACACGATCGGCGCGTTTGTGGCGCGATATCGCGTCGTCCTCCTCCCCAAGTTGAAAATTCTAATCTTTTTCATCTTGTTGCTCCGCGATGGCTAATCAGGGGCTGGATATGTAGCAACATGGAGATGTCTGGAGTTTATACTTGATGTGGACATGTCCTGTCTCTGGCAGCCAGCCTGTGAGCAGGACTTATGTCCCTTTTGTCCTTTATTTCACAATTATGACAGAGTTTGAGGGGAGAGCGAGCAGCAGCAGCCAATTTTTTTTTTTTTTTTTTTACGTGTGCGCATGAATGAATCATCCGTGAAGATAATTTTATTAACTATGCAGATGTATAATAAAACAAATGGTGACTGGTTTATAACACAGTTATGACAGAGTTGGAGAGAGAGCGAGGAACTGCAGTGGCAGCCAGTTATTTTTTTCTTTGCTTGCATGTGCGTGTGTGAATGAATCGTCCGTGAAGATAATTTTATTAACTACGCAGATGTATAATAAAACAAATGGTGACTAGTTTATAACACAATGATGACAGAGATTGAGGGGGGAGAGAGAGAGGAACCGCAGTGGCAGCCAGTTTTTTTTTTTTCTTTGTTCACATGTGCGCACACAAATGGGACAGGAGGTCCTCAAACTGGGTCCTGGAGAGGCAGAAGTACCGCAGAGAGCGGCCGTCATCCAGACGCGGCTCCCACAGCAAATGATGAATTTGTGGCGTCGCGTGGCATCCGATGTGAATGCGGCTCAGAGAATACAGAGCGACACACTGGGTGATGGTGGCGCGTCCATTGCCAGTCGAGGGATGCGAATTTGTGGTGTCGTGTGGCATGCAGTGTGAATGCGGCATTACAGTCTTAATCCAAAATTGGGTAAATACATTTTTCCACTCAAAATTCTACTCGCAACACCCCATAATGACAACATGAAAAAAGTTTTTTTTTTTTTTTTTTTTGCTAATTTATTAAAAATAAAAAATAAAAACTAAGAAAGCACATGTACATAAGTATTCACACCCTTTGCTCAATACTTTGTTGATGCACCTTTGACAGCAATTACAGCCTCAAGTCTAACTGAATATGATGCCACAAGCTTGGTGCATCTATCTTTGGGCAGTTTTGTTCATTCCTCTTTGCACCATCTCTTAAGCTCCATCTGGTTGGATGGGGAGTGTCGGTGCACAGCCATTTTCAGATCTCTCAGGGAGATGTTCAATCTGATTCAGGTCTGTGCTCTGGCTGGGCCACTCAAGGACATTCACAGAGTTGTCCTGAAGTCACTTCTTTGATATCTTGGTTGTGTGCTTAGGGTCATTGTCCTGCTGAAAGATGAACCGTCACCCCAGTCTGAGGTCAAGAGCACCCTGGAGCAGGTTTTCATCCAGGATGTCTCTGTACATTGCTGCATTCATCTTTCCCTCAATCCTGACTAGTCTCCCAGTTCCTGCTGCTGAAAAACATCCCCACAGCATGATGCTGCCACCACCATGCTTCACTGTAGGGATGGTGCCTGGCTTACTTCAAACATGACGCCTGGCATTCACGCCAAAGAGTTCAATCTTTGTCTCATCAGATGAGAGAATTTTGTTTCTTAAGCCGTGGTCACAACCCACCGTACTTGCACATGCGTGCAGTCTACTTGCAAAAACGTGGGCTAAATTTGGAAATCCGTACGTCGTAAATACTGCCTCAGTACGAATTTAGGAGCACGCAGACACACGCAGACACGCTGTAGAGGTTTTAGTGCATGCAGAACCTTCGCTGCGGTCAGGCTGCAGATTCACCAGCAGTACAGATGACGCACGTTGTGAGTACTGCCTCAGTACTGTTTCACAGCAGCACATTTTCATTCAATTACTATTGAATTAACCAAATCTGTACGTAGGCAGTACGGATTACGGCACTCACCACATACTATGGAGGCCGACAGACTTGCATGCACAACACAGCTTCTCACTTGAACTTGGACTTTATTTCCAAACGTCAGCAACACAGACACTCCACAGCTTCAGTCTGTTAACTAGCTGTAACTTTTCAAAGCAAGTAAACACTCGTACAACTGACCGCTGCAGGCTGGACATGCTCATGCATCGCCGACGCCGAAAAACACCTGTCGCTCCGGTCCCGCTCATAAAAAAGAAAAGCGACCCCACACACACACTGCTTTATTGTCAACTCTCTTTATCGTTACACTCCTAGAGACGTGCGTTGAACGTACTCCCTCCCTCCACTTGCTACTGCCTCCGTACGTTTTCACAAAAACGTAGTGGCCGTGGCATCCGCAGAAAACGTACAGCGAAAAAAAAAAAGGCACGGTGGGTTGTGACCGGGGCTTTATGGTCTGAGAGTCCTTCAGGTGCCTTTGGCAAACACAATGCTTTCTGCCATGTGCTTTTTACTAAGGAGTGTCTTCCGTCTGGCCACTCTACCATACGGGCCTGATTGGTGGATTGCTGCAGAGATGGCTGTCCTTCTGGAAGGTTCTCCTCTCTCCACAGAGGAATGCTGGAGCTCTGACAGAGTGACCATCAGGTTCTTGGTCACCTCCCTGACTAAGGTCCTTCTTCCGTGATTGCTCAGATGGGTGGCCAGCTCTATGAAGAGTCCTGGTGAATTCGAACTTCTTTCATTTACAGATGATTTTTTTTTTTTTTAGTTAAACAGGAAAGTGTCCCACTCACATTAAAAACCTCTTGCAAGGGAGTCCTGGCCAAGAGGCAGCAAAAGTTACACAACAATTACAATTAAATCCAAACAGTTGAATTGACATGCTACAGTTTAAGGAAGTCATCTCAAGTATTCTCAGTCTGGGCTTAAAAGTGCTCAATGATGTAAGCTCAGTTAGGGATGGAGGCCACTGTGCTCATTGGGACCTTCAAAGCAGCAGAAATGTTGCTGTTCCCTTCCCCAGAAAGTGCCAGGTAACAAAAAATAAAATAAAAAATACAGAACTCTGCAGGAGCTCACAGCAAAGCTGCCTTCATCAGCCGTAAGTTGGGCGTAGAACGTTTGAGCCATAGGCCCCAGGTTTGAATCCTAATCATGTTAAGTGTTTTCTTTTTTCTACTTCAAGTGTAAAATGTATATATGATAATCAGTATAACCAGAGATTATTGCTGGCGGGATCGTGAACACTTGTCTCTAATGCACTTCCTTCTGCTTGAAAATGAATGAATGAATGCTTGTCGCTTTGCCTCTGTCTCTTGTAACTAATGTGACCAAGGGGTACGGGATGTGAAACTGACAAAGCAGGACTGAATCTAATGTCTGAAATATTTTTGATCTAGGCATGAACGCTGCTGTCCGAGCTGTGACCAGAATGGGCATTTTTATGGGAGCCAAGGTGTATCTCATTTATGAGGTGAATGAACTGCTTCATCTTTACGAGAATGTGTTTGTGTCAGACATATTAAACAATCTAATTGGAATTAGAAAGGTGTCAAATTCAGAATGTCTTGGTAATTTTGGCATAGGCAGAGTTGGACATTGGACCCCGTGAGACCACAGAAATCTGCCACAAAACCATTGTTGCATGCAATTTTAATTCTACAGTGTTGACCAGAAACATCAAGCTATGATTCCAAAATGCCATTTGTCCATGTTGGATGGTCCAAAGGCCATCCAACAATGGCCATCCATTGTTGATCTAAACGGTGTGAAGACTTTTATCAGTGGAGTATTTTGGATACATGAGTACAGTGCAGACAGGGATTATCTTCTCTCTCAATCTGCACACAAAAGAATGGTTTGTTTGTCCTAGTAGATTAATAATCAAAATAGCTGCTTGAGTTAACTAAGGAGAAATGAGTGAATACTTTGTCAAAGTGGGTGAGGGGAGAAAAAATCAATTTGAATTGATTGTGTAAAATGCAGTGTTAAGCATAGGATCTGGCTTCTTTTGTTCGGTTTAACAAAGAATAACAGTATGCAGATGTAGGTGTACTATGTACAATGTGCTTGACAAAGTGTAAACAGAATAAAGTGCATTTACTTTTAACAGCACAATGAAATTAGTAGTATAAAACTGTAAAATGCAATGAGAATAGTGCAAATTGGGTTTATGGAGGGTGGGTGGGTGTGTACAGTATGTGTTTATACAGTATTATATGTAGATATTTGTTACATGGGCAGATTCTGATGAGGAGCATCAGTCATCTAAGTGATTATTCTTAATAATATTGTCCCCCTTCAAAGTTTAAAAAAAAACACCTCATTTCTGTCTGTGGTATCAGGTAAAATATATTATTTGCAGACAGTATTAAAAAGAAAAAAGTTGACACTAAGAAATTACCTCAAAACTGCATTTACATCTTTAGCACAATTGTCCACATTTACTCGGAGCATTCATTCGACGTGTAATGATAGTGTTCACAATTTAATGTATAATTTGGTGTATTTATGATCAAGTAATTCAGTTTGTGTGAACACAAAGTACAGCTGGTTTAACATGAAACATGAACAACTTCTTTCAAGCTCTGTTTTTATTTATTGTACATTTTAAATTTTTCTGAGAGTGTCGTATCAAAAGTTCTGATATTTTAAGTTTGGATGTATGATAGGTAAGCTCCGCCTACACAGGAAGTGTTTAGTGGAATATTAATGTGATAGAAAGATTCTCGTCAGTAGAAAAAAAAGCTGTTTATTGCAATCAAAAGGAGTTTGAGCGTAACAGGTGGTAAGCATCAACTTTATTTATTTTGTTTGCCCTGTCTTGATAATGTGTTTTTGTTACACATTATTATTAACACCATTCAATCACTTGTGCATTTACTTATTTATCAGTATGATCCTGTTAAATATGTACATTGACTTGGCCATATTTTCTTGAGTAGAATCAGCCTGTTATTATTACTATTATTATCATCATCATTACCACCACTACTACTACAAATTGTAAATAACTGTTTCCTTTAGGGATACCAGGGGCTGGTGGATGGAGGAAACTGCATCAAACTGGCACATTGGCACAGTGTGACCAACATCATCCAGCTGGTAGGTTACTATAGCGTGCCATTTATCTTCAGTCAGTGATGATGATAATATTGTTAGTGTCCCTCTGTCTTCAGCAGTGCAGTATTGATATGGTTACCTCCAGCTAAGATGGATTGTGCGCTTTTTGTTTTGCTTAAATGGACTGCATTTATATAGTGCTTTCCCATCTGCATCAGACACTCAAAGTGCTTTACAAATAATGTCTCACATTCACTCCGATGTGAGGGTGCTGCCATATAAGGTACCCACTATACACTGTGAGCAACTAGGGGATTAAGGATGTTGCCCAAGGGCCCTTAGTGATTTTCCGGTCAGGCTGGGATTTGAACCGAGGATCCTCTTGTCTCAAGCCCAACGGTTTAACCACTAGACCATCACCTCCCCCTTGTTGATTTTTGTAATTTTTTTTTTTTTGAACTTAGTGGAAATAAAAATAGCCATGGTGAAAATGGTTTAATGTTCATTGACTTTGGGAAAAGTGGTGGATTGCTGGATCCTGGTTCATCTTCCAAATCGGTCCTGCTGCACCTGGTACTCCAGTACTGTGGTATAGCCAGTGGCGGGCACAGTTCCGCTAATCCACTAACCGCTAATTATCGAAGATAATGTTTTCCTTATCGGATTAGCTTTTCAGATAACTTTGAAAACCATCATCGGACCAGTTGTCTTCCGATAAGTTTTAGATGGCTAACGTATTTTTGTAGACGTGGTAAACAAAGCTTAACAGTTATAAACGTTTAAAACAATAACAACGTCTATAAACCCAGAGAATATATTCACGAGAGTTTTAGGCACAATATACAAAGAATTTAATGCTGTTGTCCGTGTGGAGCCTGATCAGAGCGTCTCAAATGCATTTCTTCTGTCGTGAATGTACTGAGATACCCATAATGCACCTCTCGACACAGCATGTCCACACTAAAACCTTCAAAATTAGTGCATTACTTTAAAACTAAAACATATCTGATATTTTCACTTTATAAAACTTCAGACGTGATGTTAATTTAATTTAAATTTCCAGGTCTCCCTTATAAAAAAAAAGATCTTGATCTCAATGGGACTAACCTGGTTAAATTAAAATTGATGAATGATGGACCGAGTTTTCATTGACTTCCTGGACTCAGCCACCAGATGTGTATCTGTGTGTGATGCAAGTGTAAAACCTTTAGGAAGATCATCTGGGCAAGGTCCAAGCCTTTAGGGTCCTGGTTCTTCTGTTCTTAATGTGTGGTTGTGAGACTTGGATGCCAACAAGTGACCTAAGGTGAAGACTGGTTAGAAATCCGAATCTGTTGATTAGATTACTGTGAATTTTTTTTAAGCAGGACTCAGTCATCTTCAACACTTATCTGGGATCGGGTCACAGGGTAGCAGGAGTCATGTTTGCCATTATGACAGCAAATATACAATAAGTAAGAACAGATTCATAAGCT
The DNA here is from genome assembly GCF_902500255.1 of Thalassophryne amazonica. Taxonomy (NCBI): domain Eukaryota; kingdom Metazoa; phylum Chordata; class Actinopteri; order Batrachoidiformes; family Batrachoididae; genus Thalassophryne; species Thalassophryne amazonica. The sequence continues at coordinate 35,753,569 of NC_047116.1, read as the reverse complement.
TGGATGATAATATTTGCACTACTACCTTTGTGTTACTTGAAATGCCTATTTCCCTTGACAAAAGTGTGTCTTTTTAAAAGTGCTCCTGTAATGTCATGTTTTCCTGTCTAATTGTGTGCGTCTCATCCCTTATTTTTGTGCTCGTCAATGGAAGTTGTTTTATTTCGCACAGTTCCTCTTTGTGTAACACATTATTACCCGGTAAGATGTTTTGGCTGCATGTTATCATGTTGAGTTTCAACACCTAAGCAGCTAGTTGCATAGTTGAAGAAAAAAGTATACACATTCCAGACATTTTGGATTTAGTGGCGTGCGTGTGCTTGGCTGCATGCGCTTCCTTTTTAAAAAGCTGATCCATTGCTTGTGGGTTTCTCAAACTTTCTGTGAACTAAATCCTGCTAGTAGAGGACCTAGCTGAGACATGTATGCACATCATTTATGATAGGATAACACAACTTTATAGACTAACATGACCCCAATGAATAACTTGGGATATGTGCCAAAATCTCTATCTGGGATGAACAGCCCGAAAATGACCACACCCTTTGTCATCTCGAGTGTTACTTCAGATTCAGCTGTATTTTTTTTTAAACTGCAGCAGCTGTAGATTTTCCAAGGTATTCAAAATGTTCAGAATGGCCAGTATGTGCTTGGGAGGATCAAAGAAAAGTGTTAAATTTCTATTTTCATATTTTAAGAGAAAATGGCTACAATAAGTACATCGAAAGAAAACAAACATTTGCCAAATATAATGAAATTTTATTTTCAGTCATAATGTTAAGAACAGAATATTGATTTTAAAGTGAAAAATACAAAACTTGTTTCTTTAGCAGACAACAGTGTCTAGAGATCTTCAGTGTTTTAAAGATTATCAGGGAAATTTCCCAATAGCCAGCTGCCCCACAAGTTTAAGTTACTAAATATGTGGCGATTCTGGACTGTATGTAGTTTGTTTGACATAATGTTTTCTCTTAAAATATCAAAATTTGGCATTTTACGCTCTTCTGTGACCCTTATAAACAAGTACTGGTTATTCTGAACATATTGAGTCACTTGGAAAATCTATAGCTGCTGCAGTTTTGAAAATACCGCTGTATTTGCAGTAACCCTCGGGACAAAAAAGGGTGTGCATACATGTCTAAGCTAGGTCCTAGACAATGCCTGATATGTGAGGTTTTTCAGATTTTAGTGTTTGACAATCACCTTAATTCTGTCTGAGGCTTTTATTAGGCACATTGCCACACATCCATATTCTCTGTAGGTCTAATTGAGCTGGATTGCAGTTCACTCTAGGTATCTCAAGTGTCCAATTGTGATTAATTTGTTCTTCTCAGTTTGCTACATTTTAGATTTTGTCTGGAGGAAGTTGTGCCTACTAAAACACATTTTAATGCTGAAAGGGGAACTTTGTTGTTGATGACCTTTATCTCTGAACTCTAATGGGCCTTTCACACTGAATACGTCAGATGCGACAAATGCATCAAAAATCGGTCTAAAAAGCATTATTTTCAATGAGACGCGTTGCTTTTTAGATGCATCGCGTCAAAAGCCGAGCTAAACCGACGCTTCTGACGGGAGCGCGCATTGCTGCTTGTCAGCAGGCTGACGCAGTCAAAGTTCAATCCAATCCAACTTTTGATGCTCTGAGCCGTGACGTACCTTTGCGTTGTCCAGTAGGAACGACGCGTTGGGCCAAAACACGGAAGACTAGTGGCAGAAACCACTGATCTCTACAAAATGGATCGGTGTAGAAACCATTGATCTCTACAAAACGGATTGGTGCAGAAACCACTGATCTGTACAAAACATACGTGTCACAGGACTGCTCATTTATGGAGCAGTTTTCTGAAGAAAAATCCTTCAAAATGTTTTTTGTTGTTTGTTACCTCAGAATTTCTGATTACTGTTAAAAAAAAGTTTAGAACACTTGTAATTTAAATAGCTAAATAAATCAATAAATGGTTCTTTAGAAACCTTTCATCTGTAAATTAAAACCGCCTGTTATTTCAGATTAGATAATTTCTTGTTTAACATAAGGAACCTGACATTTAATTTTACACAAAATAACATGGAAATTTGTATATTTTTTTTTAAGTCTAGTAGATTATTTATATCTCATTCAACCAGAAAAACACACTGTAAATAAATACAAATATTTATTATAAATGCAACAGGAAATAATTTAACAATGACTGCAGTCTGATTGTAAAGTAGGATTTCTGTGACATAAACCTCATGATGAATTTTTTTAATGGTCATTTCAACTTGTAATTTCACCAAAATATGTAATTGCCTTTAATGTTGTTATCAGGACAGAGTCATTTCTAAAATATGAATTTGAGCCAATAAGTGGAGAGCTTCTACCTGTGCACGTCTTTGGACTTTGATTCGTGGACATTTTTAATGATCCGTTCATTTATTGTAAGAATATAAAATGAAACAGCTTTGTTTTTAAATAATAAAATAGTTGCTGTTGGAAGAGCCTTTTATTTAGAAGCAGGTGATGTTATGCTGGATTCTCGGGACCAGATGAAGGTCTCTTCTGCAGCTTGAACTCTGGTGGTGTTGCTGAAGACACATTTGTCCTATTTTGAAAAGCAGAGATGTTTTCTTTCGACTAGACTTTGTGGTGTTCAGCTCATCAATGGAAATTTGGTTGTCTGCACAGCAAATGTTCCTGATTGAGACAGTTGAAAATATTTCTTTAAATATAAAGAAACACTAAACAGTTTATATATAAAAAAGGAAAAAAAATGGGAAAAAACGATGGAAAAAAACGCCTGAAAAAATGTTATTTAAAGTTGAGCTTTTGTGGTGTCTGAAAAAAGCTGTATCTTTATTTGGTAAAAATAAAAAAGACTGAACCATTTACAAATTAAAGCGTTCACTCAGATCAACTGTGCTAAAAGGCTATGCTAATGTTAGCCGATCATTAAACCTTCACAGGAGTTCAGTAAACGTCACGTTTTACTTTTATTTTATCCTCACCTCGATAAAGCTGCATAACTAACCTCCGTTGGGCAAACTGGGACTTCGCATATATCCAAAAAGTCGGAGATTTCAGACTGAGTGGGTTTGCTCCATCACCCCGGCTGCCTGCCTCGGTCTGCCCAGTGATGATGCCTGAAGGTCGGCCTCTCCGTGCGGGTCGGCCCGCTGTCGCGGTTTGATTGATATCCCACCAAGTCGTCAGTCCTTGCTCGGTCAGTGTCACTCCGAAAAGTAAAAGCTTCTCCCAGCAGGGTGATGGGAGAATCGTTCTACTGCTGTTTTTTAAAGCTTTTTTGTGGTTCAGGCGACCCAAACTCAAGATGGCGATCGCTGAACTTTTTTCAGGTTTTGGAAACAGCCAGAGTGTGATGTGGCAATCTCCGCCCCCTTGCCGCTTCCGAAGCGACGCGTCTGACGTCATGCCTCGGATGCGTTGACGGATTGGGACACATTGACGGATTGGCCCAAAGTATTCAGTGTGAAAGGCCCATAAGTTGACGCACTATCATTTTGATGATTGGCACCTCATTGCTTTGCATTACTTCGCCATCATATGCGCCTCATCACTTTAATCTGTTTGTCTTGAGAAAACAGATCCTCTTGTCTTCTGTCTTCATATGCATTAATGGTGCATTCCATTTGTACTCTGAAAGTTGGAATTTCCCAGGGATGCTCCCTGAAGTCGTAATTGCAATTCCTTAACTTGTACAAACCCCTCATACTGAGTTCACAGTCCAACATGGCTGCTCCTAGTAGCAACAATAGTGAAAGTTGTAATTTTTATGTATTTAAATTTAAGCAGTTCTGTGTTTATGTGTCCAATTTAATAAATCGCACACATACCACTGTCCAACTACTGTGTAAAGTGTTGTTTACCAGATCGTGTGGCTAATCCACTAACAATTGCCTACACTTTGCTACAAACCGAGGAGTAAATTAAGACACTATTGCATCTTGTGCACCATCTGTTCTCTTCCATGAGGTCTCAGTGATGGACTGAATATTTTTGTTCTGTGGAAAATGAAACACAATTAAGTCGGGTGTGGCGTATCTCCCACTTACAACTTGAAATTTTCAAGGTAAATGAATGCAGCATTGTTTAGAACTGGCCACTGATGACCAGATTATTCACTACACATTTTAACATTTACCAGTTTGTAGCACTAACCTGTGCACAGAACACCCAGATCTTGCTTCTAGGCCTGTCACTATAGCAAATTTCGCTGGACAATAAATTGCCTAAGGAAAAAAACACAATCTATACTATTGCGGGATTATGGTCAGTGTTATTTTAAGACCATTTTATGCCACTGATGTAATGATATAGCATAATAATGCAAGGACATCCCTTTAAAAGCTGGGTTTTCAACTGTGATGAACGGTTCCATCTCTTTAATTATAAAGTTTGTTACACTGTGAGTGTGTGACATTTTATGCTGTCTTGTTTATATTTGCCCTGTTGGGGAAATGCATCCTTAAGAACAAACCGTTAGGGACGGGTTATCTCCACATCCATTTGTAACTTGTATTCCCAGTTGGGAAAACTGGATGGGATGGTGATGTTTAAGGTACATTTTCAGGTTGGTTGTTTTTCCAGTATTCATTGCCATTGTTTTCAAGCAAAGACGACATACTGTCTCGTTCATATTGGGTTCTCACGCTCATTCAGTTTCAGTTAGAATTAGGCTTTGAAACCAAGTGCATGCACTCTTTGTAACTTTCTGAATATAACTGTGCAGTCAACTCAGCTGGCTCTTTACTGTAGCATGCTGTTTTGTTTTGTTTTTTTTCTCTCTCTCTCTCTCATATCTCCTAATTGACCACGAGACAGTAATCTGTTGAATTGTATTGGTAGTTGTAGATCAGTGCCTGTCTCATGTCTTGTATCTTTTTCCAAGTTATGTTATCGGCTTTGCTTCCTTTCACATAAGCATAACCATAGTTTGTGACTTCAAGAATTGATGTTTTTTTGCTACAGGGTGGGACTGTGATAGGCAGCGCTCGGTGCAAGGCCTTCACAACTCGTGACGGCAGACTAGCAGCAGCCTTCAACCTGGTGAAAAGAGGCATCACAAACCTATGTGTTTGTGGTGGAGACGGCACCCTCACTGGAGCAAACATCTTTCGCAATGAGTGGAGCAGTTTATTGGATGAGCTCCTGACGAAGGGTATGATGCTCTTAAAGCAGGCGTGCGGTACAAATTTAGTTTTTAATCTGCCTGTTAAATTTACCTGTTGTTGGGATTTTATGTTGAACATCGTCAAACTCGCACAAAACTACACAAAACTGTGTAAAAACTACGCTGTTATATGTACAATTCCAAGTTCACAAAGTCATCAATTATGGATTGTCTTATTTTTTGCACTATGACTTGTCAATGAACACCAGTTGATCTTAACATGTGTGCCACTTCCAGGAAGGATCACAGAAACTGTGGCCACGGAGCACGCCAATCTGAACATCGTGGGACTTCTGGGTTCCATCGATAATGACTTCTGTGGCACTGACATGACCATTGGTGCTGACTCCGCCCTGCACCGCATCATGGAGATAGTTGATGCCATCATGACGACAGCTCAAAGGTCAGACACTGTGGGTCCTATTTTAAAGGTGCAGGTATTGTCGCCAGTGTAGTGTTTTAAGGCTTAAGCACTAGGGGTGGGGAACAAAATTGATACTGCCAGTATTGCATTATTTTTAATTTTGCGATATGAGATCGCTTTACTAAGTCCAAAAATCAATGTAATCAGTTGCTGGTTAAAATGTTTGAAAGGAGCTGGACATGTGCTACCACCTTTAGTCAGCAGATGGCGACATTTGCTGTAGACTCAGTCTGAATGTTACCCAACTTTTCCGCTGTTTCAAGAAGACTTAAGAAAAATTAATGGCAGATCACTGCAGAGTTTCCCGGACATCAAATTGAACACTGGTGATCATTTACTTAAAAGAGAGCCAGCCAGAGAGTGCATAAATTAAGAATGGGACTTGATTGTGGGATGCAGGGAGAGCTGTTAACAGCAATAATAAAACATTTATGCCAGGCGAGTGAACTGTCCAAAAAATGCCCTCGGACCCCAGGGGTTTAACCACTGAATCTGAAACATGATGGTAGATGCGTGAAATGACATGGAATAAGTGTCTTTACCAAAGGGTATTCCATGTGACGTCAGTGACCGAATGGCCTTGGGGGAGGTTTGCGCTCTCCAAGTGCTTCTAGTTTTAACTGCTTTTCAAGTACCTAAGTCTGTAGTTAAGGATGCACTGGTAGGCAGTTTACAAAAAGTGATGTGCATTTGAACAAAAAATATGGTTTATGATACACACTTTTTTGATTTCATTGATACTACACTGGGGTAAAAAAAAAAATTATCTTAAAATGCATTTCTTACAGCAGCATAGTATTTGTATTCACAACAGCGCAGGGCCTTAAGGGGAGATCGACTGATTGACAAATGTCTACCCCATATTTCAAGCGTGACATAGAGTTTGAACCCAACCTGGTCCATGTGGAGTTGGGATGTTCTGCCCATGATGGTGTGTACTCACATTCCAAAGACATGCAGGTTGGATTAATCTGTGATGACCCTCCTCGGGATAAGCAGTTAAAGAGAACAGCAGAATGGAATGCAAATGTGCAGCTTCTCTGTTGAGGCTTGTTTCTCATAATTATGTATTTGACCTTGCCCTGACTTACATATTTACACTGCAGCATGTTACTACTTTACACCAGACAGTATGAAGGTGTTGCATTTGGGCATGCTTTTTGAATGAATGACTAGAGCCTTTATTGTCATTGTACATATACATACAGCGAAATATGTCCTCTGCAATTAACCCATCCTAGTTACAGTTAGACGCAATCCAACCACTAGGAGCAGTGGGCAGCCACAGTTTACACAACTTAATCACCTTGTCTCATTTAAACTCTTGTGCACTTCACAGTCACCAGCGTACTTTTGTTCTGGAAGTCATGGGACGTCACTGTGGGTGAGTAACACTTTCATTTACTTTGCACAAGCTTTGGAAAAAGTTAGAATATCATGTTGACATTCTGTGCATTGCTGTGATTTGTATTTTTAATGTGCACTTCAGGTATCTGGCCTTGGTGTCAGCGCTGGCGTCGGGGGCAGACTGGCTCTTCATTCCAGAGGCTCCTCCTCAGGAGGGCTGGGAGGAGCGTATGTGTTCTCGTCTAGAAGTGGTAAGAGTATAGAAATAAAATTCACCAAATCCAGAAATAACAGGATGATCTGTTAATTTGTGGACACAAAAGTGTCACATCTGTTTTGTAATATATGAATGAGAAGTACAAACAGAAAGTGTGTATTTTAATCTCTTTACCTCCAGAGCCGAAATAAGGGCTCCAGACTCAACATTATCATCGTTGCAGAAGGGGCTGTTGACACAAATGGAAAGTCCATTACTACAGATTATATAAAGAATGTAAGTTTAATTGATTTTTGGAGAGATTAGGATTGGTAGCCCAAAACTGTTCACCAGATTGTTGACATACGCCCTTTTCTAATGGGATTAGTTTTGCAGGGGAAGTGGAGACATGTCTGTCAACACAGGACATCTGTAATATTTATGGCTGATTAGCTCTGTATAGTAAAAGACAGAGATAGGAGGGGCTATTCAATAAACAGGCCTGATGCACTACCGTCACTCCTCAAAAGAAACCAAAAAGATAATTACTAGGCTAAATGGAATGGATTAATCTCAGTAGTCACTTTTTATCATCTAGCGTTAAGTCAACTGTCAGTATTACTTTTTAAATTTATTTTTTTTTTTTTTACTCTGTTCACAGGTGCGTGCTCCATCTGAACATCTCTCAGACAAGCAGAAAACAAATGTCCTATCGCGTTAATTTTATATTTAATCTCCTAATTTACATGTAGACATTTTCTTGTCATAGTACACTCACTGCACGCATGTGCAAAAATGGACCGGATGGTCCAAAGACGCACAGTGACAGAACACACAGTTAAGACATCGACATGAACGTGATTATATGATTTCAGAGGCCATAGCTGTAATGTGTGTGAACCAAATGATATGGTTTTTTTTTTCTATTAAATCTCTTCCAAATGCCTCTTTAAGCACTTCCATACTTGAGATAAATGGTGGAAAACTCTTTTTCCACAGGATATTGACAAGTCTGTGTGCACGAGATTGATGTATAACCTGAGATAATTTCTATGGTGTTATATGGAGTGCACAGTCTGTAAAAAGTAACAAGTGACACATTTGGACACGACAAAAATGACTGAGAAACTAATCTAATCACCGCATTACCCCATTTCCCCCATGTCAGACTAATTTCATCAGAACAGAGTTATAGAATACCTAAGTATTTTTGTATATCTGTAGTGAGGATTGTTAGAAAGGTTAAGCTTTTGTCATAAAAAAATGCAGTAGTGAGTCAATGCAGCTCTTCCCTAAGAGAATGTATTGTGATATTTATCTTGATGTGTCTTTGAAGCTGGTGGTAAAAAAGGGTTATGATACTAGAGTCACTGTTCTTGGCCATGTTCAACGAGGAGGAACTCCATCAGCATTTGACAGAATTCTGGTGAGTTGAATTACAAACTTCATCTCTTAATGTACAAAGGTACAACTGTTAGCCACTGGGGAGGTGATAGTCTAGATATTAAAGTGGTGAACTTGAGACTAGAGGATACTCTTTGATTCTCCATTAAACTGGAAAGTCACGTGGGTCCCTTGAACAAGGTTCTTATCCCAAAGTTGCTCTTGGTGTGTAGTTCACTTCCTTGCATGGCACCAGGCTGACATCAGTGTGTCTGGGTGAATGTGAGGCATCATTGTAAAGTGCTGCGAGATATGCAGTCCACCATGCAGTTTACCATTTGCTGAAAATGGCCTGTGTTTATCTTCACTTTCCTTTCATAGTTTTCTGTTATTCTTGACTTCAGTCTGATATATAACATCATCTTTAGCAACTTTTGCAGTATGCTGCCTGTATGGAGCTAAATGTGACATTCATGGACATGATTTCAGTGCCCACTCTGGGATTGGAGTGTGTCTAATTTGTTGATCTCAGAGTTGGATCTCTGCTGTTTGCTTCATCAGACAGTGACCTCCAGTGGGCAGAGTTGAGGCAGTTTATGAAATTAACTGGAATGATGATCAGCACCTCCAGGCAAGGCTCTCGATTTACCAGTTAATTGCCACAGATACAGTTGACATGGGTTTGGGGTAGTGACCAAAAGAAGAAAATCACAGACAGACGTGGCAGAAATAAGGTTCCTCCATAGGTATTTGGGATACCAGTCTAGGACAGGGTGAGAAGTTTGAATGTTCATGAGGGACTTGAAATTGAACTGCTGCTCCCTCACCTTGATGGGAGCCAGCTGAGGATGTTTGAGCATCTGGTGAAGATGCCCTGGTCGGTTTCCACGCGAGGTCTTCTAGGCAACCCCCATTACCAACTAGCCCCCCACTGTATATGCAATGGTACCAGTTATACCAAAAAGTCTATTCTGCATTGACGCAAACATCAAATTATTGTACATAACAGTGGACTTCAGTACAAAGACAGATGTTTTCACCTCAGCCTCAGGAGGTGACATTTAAAGTGTCAGCAGATGTGCCAACATCTCAGACAATTCACACCTCAGCTCAGTCTCACTTAAGTTGTCATACGAGTGGACTTCAGTGTATAGAAAGATGTCACCTGATGAGACAAACTTGATGTGGATTCTTACCTCAAATTGTGTAATCATTTACTTTGAGAACACTGGTGTAATTTTCTTATTTGTCTTTGCTACTGCTGCATTTCCCAGTTGATAAGAATGGGCAAGATGTGATTACAGTGACATTGATGGTTGTTTTTTGTTTTTTTGGGGGGGGGGAGGGGGGGGGGGTCAATTCTTTGTGCACATTGTGTGACAGTCATGCTCTTCCTTTGTCCTTGATAAATATTGGTTAATCAGGTAGTATTTTCTTCTTTGCAGTTTTTATGCACAGTATCTGTCCCAGATGTTAGTTTGAATTGAAATCCTTCCACTGTATCGTTGTGGTTTCAGAGCAGTAGGTTGGGTGTGGAGGCCGTGATTGCCCTGATGGAGGCTTCTCCTGGTACACCAGCCTGTGTAATTGGCTTGGCGGGTAATCAGGCTGTTCGTCTGCCTCTTGTGGAGTGTGTGGAGATGGTGAGTGTCCGTCATCTTGTCTCTAGCCTGGCTACTTCTATTTCCCTGTGTGTACTGTCTTGCTTTTCAGTTTTTCTGGTAGTATTTGTAGTTTTAATGAAGGCACTTTTATTGTTGTTTTTACTGTGCCATCATTTGCAGACAAAAAAGGTGCAGCTGGCCATGGATGAGAAAAGGTTTGATGATGCAGTCAAGCTGCGTGGAGGGTAAGAACCACAATCCATCAGTACATAGATTTGAGATGTTTGCAAATGTGAGACAGTCATCTTCTTAAACACTTTGCTTTATTCATCATTCACCGTTTAAAGTACTCAGTATTTGTATGCTTTATTTGTGCTAGAAAATGAGACATGTCACTCAACTCCTTGTCTAGAATCTAGTTTTCTTTGTGTTTGATTATTGTGGAAACATAAAATAAATCCAAACTAACACTACACGTTGTTCCTGCAGGAGTTTTGAGAACAACTGGAACATTTACAAGCTTCTTGCCTTCCAGAAACCAGCCCAGGCTCAGGTTGGCAATTACAAAAGTACACATTGTGTATCAGCAAACATCACACCTGCACACAGTTGTTTAGTTAAACTCAAGTATGCAAAGTGATTTTTTTTGTTTTCTTTTCCTCAGAGTAATCGCTCTGTAGCTATTCTGAATGTTGGAGCTCCAGCTGCAGGAATGAATGCAGCAGTGAGGTCTGCTGCGAGAGTAGCTATCGCTCATGGATACAAGGTCTACGCTGTCAATGACGGCTTTCAAGGGCTCGCCAATGGTATGGTAAGTCCTTCCTACAGCTGTCCCCCTGTACAGTAGATTTTAGGAACTAGCATCTTGTTAAGACAGTACCTATAATTCAGTTTAGGTAATCCCTGGGGAGGACGATTTCTTGGGATTGGTTCCAGATGTTAGTCTGAATATATATATATATATATATATATATATATAAATCATTTGCAGCTAGCCATAAAATTAATTTAAGTGAATAATATGAATGCATTTCCATGAACTGTTAAATTATTTATATATAGTAGATGGTTGTTGGTCATGATTTATTACAGGCTTGGTCCACATCGTTAAAAATCACATGATGACTTCTCCCAAACACCTGTTGAGCATAAAGGTGGATACTGGAGGTGTGTTAGAATGAAGTAACTTATTGGACATGGACTGTAAAATGTTATTTTGGCCCATAGATAAAGCTAAGGATAATGTGCTGTAATACTTATAGGTGGAGATAAAGACATCTCACCTTCACTTTTCAGAAGCTGTCACACTGCTATCCATCTGTATTTGCAGTATGTGGTATTTACTGATAAGTTACCTGTACAGTGCAGGGAGTTCTGAAGAATGGAAGTTTAATTACTAATATGTCGACGTGTTCAATTCCTGGTTTGTGCTTCACGCTACCTATGTCTTTGGACAAGACATTGCACCTGCATTGTTCCCGTTCACTCAGCATGCATACCAGCCTTGGTTGGGGAAGTAATCTGAGGTGGACTGGTGTCTCTAGAGGGAGGAGTTGTACAGTTTCATCTGCTTCATGCTACAGTGTTCAGGGATAAGGATTGGGCGTCAGGACCTTCTTAGGACTGACTTCTTCTTCATCTAGCCTCTGACCGACACTTGTCTTTGTGCAGGTGAAAGAGATACTCTGGCACCATGTGGCAGGATGGACGGGACAAGGAGGCTCAAAGTTGGGCACCAAACGGTAAAGAAAACAGCATCCTTGAACTTAAGCAAAATAAAGATATGTAAGTAATTGGAAAGTGAGACATACACAGTAAAACTCACATATAATGGACTCAGATAGACCAGTGAATTTTGTCCATTAAAATCAAATCTGCTATATGTATAAAACAGATAAAATCTGTTATATGTATGTAACAAATTATATCCGCTTCTCGCATATAAAAGATCAGTTACCGGTTGTGGAAATCTTGGATCTTCATGACCAAACTTCCGCGCAAAGAACTCTCTTTTATCGAAGCATCTCCTAATCAGTTTGTGTCTGGTAAAACTCATTTCTGCCAAAATCAAAGAAGAAGGCCTGTATCGACATCCTCATATGTAACCTTTCTCACACTCTTTTTCGCCCCGGCCTGTCTTGCAACTTTATCAGGATTTTCAGTGACGTGAATGATCTCCTCTTTCTTTCACAGAATTTTGCTCAAAGTCTGCTGCTTAAGCCCAAACTTCACTGCAGTAGCCACCGGCTTCATTGCAGGATTAGCCTCACCATACTGGTGGTTGGCTCTCACTGCGGTATTGTATCACTTCCTGTTCCGGAGCACAGCGGTGTTTTTCTGTATCTGTTAGCTGTTTAATCTGCGCAGTTAGATTGATCTAGTTATCTAGATTACGATTTGTTTCCCAGTGTAATCTTTACGTGCCTTAACTAAAGCACTCCTTCTGCTGAATCACCTCTAAATTATTTACACATTATTCACTTTGCGTGTTTTTAGGAATCCGCTAGCTTAGCGTAGCTACTAGCTCTTAGCCGATTTAGCATGGCGGCTTCTCCTGTCTCTCCCGCACGTTTCTGCTCTGGGTGTGAAATGTTTAGTTATTCCTCGGCCTCCTTTAGCAGTAATGGTACTTGTAATAAGTGTAGCTTATTCGTAGCTTTGGAGGCCAGGCTGGGCGAATTGGAGACTCGGCTCCGCACCGTGGAAAATTCTACAGCTAGCCAGGCCCCTGTAGTCGGTGCGGACCAAGGTAGCTTAGCCGCCGTTAGTTACCCCCTGGCAGATCCCGAGCAGCCGGGAAAGCAGGCCGACTGGGTGACTGTGAGGAGGAAGCGTAGCCCTAAACAGAAGCCCCGTGTACACCGCCAACCCGTTCACATCTCTAACCGTTTTTCCCCACTCGGCGACACACCCGCCGAGGATCAAACTCTGGTTATTGGCGACTCTGTTTTGCGAAATGTGAAGTTAGCGACACCAGCAACCATAGTCAATTGTCTTCCGGGGGCCAGAGCAGGCGACATTGAAGGAAATTTGAAACTGCTGGCTAAGGCTAAGCGTAATTTGGTAAGATTGTAATTCACGTCGGCAGTAATGACACCCGGTTACGCCAATCGGAGGTCACTAAAATTAACATTAAATCGGTGTGTAACTTTGCAAAAACAATGTCGGACTCTGTAGTTTTCTCTGGGCCCCTCCCCAATCAGACCGGGAGTGACATGTTTAGCCGCATGTTCTCCTTGAATTGCTGGCTGTCTGAGTGGTGTCCAAAAAATGAGGTGGGCTTCATAGATAATTGGCAAAGCTTCTGGGGAAAACCTGGTGTTGTTAGGAGAGACGGCATCCATCCCACTTTGGATGGAGCAGCTCTCATTTCTAGAAATCTGGCCAATTTTCTTAAATCCTCCAAACCGTGACTATCCAGGGTTGGGACCAGGAAGCAGAGTTGTAGTCTTACACACCTCTCTGCAGCTTCTCTCCCCCTGCCATCCCCTCATTACCCCATCCCCGTAGAGACGGTGCCTGCTCCCAGACTACCAATAACCAGCAAAATCTATTTAAGCATAAAAATTCAAAAAGAAAAAATAATATAGCACCTTCAACTGCACCACAGACTAAAACAGTTAAATGTGGTCTATTAAACATTAGGTCTCTCTCTTCTAAGTCCCTGTTGGTAAATGATATAATAATTGATCAACATATTGATTTATTCTGCCTTACAGAAACCTGGTTACAGCAGGATGAATATGTTAGTTTAAATGAGTCAACACCCCCGAGTCACACTAACTGTCAGAATGCTCGTAGCACGGGCCGGGGCGGAGGATTAGCAGCAATCTTCCATTCCAGCTTATTAATTAATCAAAAACCCAGACAGAGCTTTAATTCATTTGAAAGCTTGACTCTAGTCTTGTCCATCCAAATTGGAAGTCCCAAAAAACAGTTTATTTATTATCTATCGTCCACCTGGTCGTTACTGTGAGTTTCTCTGTGAATTTTCAGACCTTTTGTCTGACTTAGTGCTTAGCTCAGATAAGATAATTATAGTGGGCGATTTTAACATCCACACAGATGCTGAGAATGACAGCCTCAACACTGCATTTAATCTATTATTAGACTCTATTGGCTTTGCTCAAAAAGTAAATGAGTCCACCCACCACTTTATCATATCTTAGATCTTGTTCTGACTTATGGTATGGAAATAGAAGACTTAACAGTATTCCCTGAAAACTCCCTTCTGTCTGATCATTTCTTAATAACATTTACATTTACTCTGATGGACTACCCAGCAGTGGGGAATAAGTTTCATTACACTAGAAGTCTTTCAGAAAGCGCTGTAACTAGGTTTAAGGATATGATTCCTTCTTTATGTTCTCTAATGCCATATACCAACACAGTGCAGAGTAGCTACCTAAACTCTGTAAGTGAGATAGAGTATCTCGTCAATAGTTTTACATCCTCATTGAAGACAACTTTGGATGCTGTAGCTCCTCTAAAAAAGAGAGCTTTAAATCAGAAGTGCCTGACTCCGTGGTATAACTCACAAACTCGTAGCTTAAAGCAGATAACCCGTAAGTTGGAGAGGAAATGGCGTCTCACTAACTTAGAAGATCTTCACTTAGCCTGGAAAAAGAGTCTGTTGCTCTATAAAAAAGCCCTCCGTAAAGCTAGGACATCTTTCTACTCATCACTAATTGAAGAAATAAGAACAACCCCAGGTTTCTTTTCAGCACTGTAGCCAGGCTGACAAAGAGTCAGAGCTCTATTGAGCTGAGTATTCCATTAACTTTAACTAGTAATGACTTCATGACTTTCTTTGCTAACAAAATTTAACTATTAGAGAAAAAATTACTCATAAACCATCCCAAAGACGTATCGTTATCTTTGGCTGCTTTCAGTGATGCCAGTATTTGGTTAGACTCTTTCTCTCCGATTGTTCTGTCTGAGTTATTTTCATTAGTTACTTCATCCAAACCATCAACATGTTTATTAGACCCCATTCCTACCAAGCTGCTCAAGGAAGCCCTACCATTATTTAATGCTTCGATCTTAAATATGATCAATCTATCTTTGTTAGTTGGCTATGTACCACAGGCTTTTAAGGTGGCAGTAATTAAACCATTACTTAAAAAGCCATCACTTGACCCAGCTATCTTAGCTAATTATAGGCCAATCTCCAACCTTCTTTTTCTCTCAAAAATTCTTGAAAGGGTAGTTGTAAAACAGCTAACTGATCATCTGCAGAGGAATGGTCTATTTGAAGAGTTTCAGTCAGGTTTTAGAATTCATCATAGTACAGAAACAGCATTAGTGAAGGTTACAAATGATCTTCTTATGGCCTCGGACAGTGGACTCATCTCTGTGCTTGTTCTGTTAGACCTCAGTGCTGCTTTTGATACTGTTGACCATAAAATTTTATTACAGAGATTAGAGCATGCCATAGGTATTAAAGGCACTGCGCTGCGGTGGTTTGAATCATATTTGTCTAATAGATTACAATTTGTTCATGTAAATGGGGAATCTTCTTCACAGACTAAAGTTAATTATGGAGTTCCACAAGGTTCTGTGCTAGGACCAATTTTATTCACTTTATACATGCTTCCCTTAGGCAGTATTATTAGACGGTATTGCTTAAATTTTCATTGTTACGCAGATGATGCCCAGCTTTATCTATCCATGAAGCCAGAGGACACACACCAATTAGCTAACTGCAGGATTGTCTTACAGACATAAAGACATGGATGACCTCTAATTTCCTGCTTTTAAACTCAGATAAAACTGAAGTTATTGTACTTGGCCCCACAAATCTTAGAAACATGGTGTCTAACCAGATCCTTACTCTGGATGGCATTACCCTGACCTCTAGTAATACTGTGAGAAATCTTGGAGTCATTTTTGATCAGGATATGTCATTCAAAGCGCATATTAAACAAATATGTAGGACTGCTTTTTTGCATTTACGCAATATCTCTAAAATCAGAAAGGTCTTGTCTCAGAGTGATGCTGAAAAACTAATTCATGCATTTATTTCCTCTAGGCTGGACTATTGTAATTCATTATTATCAGGTTGTCCTAAAAGTTCCCTAAAAAGCCTTCAGTTAATTCAAAATGCTGCAGCTAGAGTACTGACGGGGACTAGAAGGAGAGAGCATATCTCACCCATATTGGCCTCTCTTCATTGGCTTCCTGTTAATTCTAGAATAGAATTTAAAATTCTTCTTCTTACTTATAAGGTTTTGAATAATCAGGTCCCATCTTATCTTAGGGACCTCGTAGTACCATATCACCCCAATAGAGCGCTTCGCTCTCAGACTGCAGGCTTACTTGTAGTTCCTAGGGTTTGTAAGAGTAGAATGGGAGGCAGAGCCTTCAGCTTTCAGGCTCCTCTCCTGTGGAACCAGCTCCCAATTCAGATCAGGGAGACAGACACCCTCTCTACTTTTAAGATTAGGCTTAAAACTTTCCTTTTTGCTAAAGCTTATAGTTAGGGCTGGATCAGGTGACCCTGAACCATCCCTTAGTTATGCTGCTATAGACGTAGACTGCTGGGGGGTTCCCATGATGCACTGTTTCTTTCTCTTTTTGCTCTGTATGCACCAATCTGCATTTAATCATTAGTGATCGATCTCTGCTCCCCTCCACAGCATGTCTTTTTCCTGGTTTTCTCCCTCAGCCCCAACCAGTCCAGCAGAAGACTGCCCCTTCCTGAGCCTGGTTCTGCTGGAGGTTTCTTCCTGTTAAAAGGGAGTTTTTCCTTCCCACTGTAGCCAAGTGCTTGCTCACAGGGGGTCGTTTTGACCGTTGGGGTTTTACATAATTATTGTATGGCCTTGCCTTACAATATAAAGCGCCTTGGGGCAACTGTTTGTTGTGATTTGGCGCTATATAAAAAAATTGATTGATTGAATTGATTGATAATTTATTATATAATATTTCCTGTGATAAGTGAGAGTTTTGTGTTGATTTGGGCATCGTGCTCCACACTTGGCATTTTCTCACTCAACATCAGCCTAATGAACACACGCTTACAGTCAGGAGGTGCTGGACGATCTACGGGGAATCCCCAGCATCAATTAGACTTGTGTATTTCCTTGTTTAAATGCCTGACCTTGAATAGGGGCCTGCCTCATTTAAAACTTCATCTGAAACAATAAATGCCTGCCTTAAATGAGCGCCGGGCATTATGTGCATTAAAATAAGATTACGTTTGGTCAAGTCACTTTTTTCTAAGTCCATTGAGGAGTGGTACTTCTCTGTGGCCATGCAATGACGTCGACGTGCGCGTGACCCTTATAAAGTTCTCTGCCTTGTTGCTGGGCATCTTAATGCAACTTACCACAGGAACGGTGGCTTTTTCTGGATAAATTTGTCGCTCAACAAGTGCTACTTCTTTATACATTCATCAACTTCCAAACCAGTGGTACAGTATATACAATTTCCCTCCATAAATTGCAGGTCTTTTTGCGACTTTGTCGTCTTTAGATTCTGTGCTGTATAGTTGGTCTTATTTGCAGACTTTTCTGCCAAATGTTCCTCTATTTATCCATGATTGAAATGTAAACGGCATGCACACTGCAAAAACCTTTAAAATATGATGGGACAGGATTGAGTGAAACCAGAAAAGTGACCAGTCAAAGCCCTTGTGGTTGCCGTCATTTCGACCGGGTTATGGGGAGGGCTCGCAGGGGTTTTTTATCTAAAGCGGTTGTCTTTGGTTCACCACACCCGGGGATATGTGTGAAACTGACTGCAACATCATATTACAGTTCAGGCAGTAAGCAGCATTTTGTTAATAATCGCCGGTCTTCAATTACGCCCTGCCTCGTTTAGGTCCCGTGTGTGAGCATCATTTGAAAAAAATAAACGCCTGGGCTTTTAATCAAGGAAATACGGTACCCACTGTCCTTGAATCGGCTAGTGTCAGTGCTAGTGTCTCTGTTACTGAGCACGTCCAGACTGCTGTGTGTATATGTGAGGGGTTTTTAATGGAAATGCATTGTGATGGGACGGGGCGTTTTGTCCAATGTGAGCAAAAATGTGTTATACAAAATCTAGTATATACAGTGTTTATCACATGGAAAACTAGACAGAAACATTGGGACGTTTGATTTTGTCTGGCGAGTGTGAGTATCCAGTTTATGATGTCGGTTTAGGGGAGTTTAATTGTGTGTGTGTGTATATGTGTGTGTGTGTGTGTGTGTATATGTGTATATATATATATATATATATAATCGCCCTATTGACGTTTCAAATCTTGCAAAACTTTGGAGGGGTCACCGCTCTGCGAGATGTCGTTAACATTGAGAATTGCATTGAGACGCTCTGATCAGGCGGCACTTTAACTGCTGCACATGGACAACAGCATTAACATCACAACAAAAAACTCTTTGTATATTGTGCCTAAAACTCTCCTGAATAGTCTCTGGGTTTTAGACATTCTTATTCTGTTTTATGTAAACGTGAGAAGCTCAGGTTGTTTCTCCGTTATTTTCAATGGGAATCGCTGTGAGCTGCGATCGCTTCCTGTTCATGTCGTTCTGGAGGAAAGTGAATTTTGCTCTTTAACGTTCTGATTATTGTCCTTTACAACATTGTTTGTCCTCTTTGTTCCAGAGTGTTTTTATGTATGTATGTATGTATATGTGTATATGTGTATGTATGTATGTATATGTGTATGTATGTATATGACACGGATTATTTGGAATATGTGTTTTAGCAAGTTTTCAGGGTTTCATGCATGCGGCCTCTTATTGACGTGATGAAAAGCATAAAAATGTACATTTTGTTAGTGTAATGTTCATTTGCAATTGTCAACATGTGAATTCTCTGTTTAGTCCGCAGCAACCCTCTGGCGTGCAAGGGGTTATAGGATATCTCAAGAGGGCGAATTGACACTCTTCTCACAAAGGGAGATTCAGTGTCTGTGGATTATGATGGCTTTTTTTGAAAAGGATCAATATTTTAGCATATTTGCATTTGTCAGAGGTATGCGCTCTAATAAATGTGGCTCTAATCTCTGATTAATATCCTTCATCAGAACCCTTCCAAACACATGCATGGCAGAAATTGTGAACACCATCAGACAGTATGAAATCTCAGCTCTGCTTGTAATTGGAGGGTTTGAGGTAGAGTATAGCGCAGAATAATAACTCAAATGCAAATGACTTCTTACTAGCAATATTATGAAACATTTCATTCTTGTTTTTCAAAGGGGTATCACGGTGTGCTTCAGCTGTTTGAAGCCCGGAATCAGTATGAAGAGCTCTGCATCCCCATGTGTGTTGTCCCTGCTACCATCAGCAACAATGTCCCCGGAACTTACTTCAGCCTGGGAGCTGACACGGCTGTCAATGCTGCCATGGAGGTGATGAACAGATTCCAGATCAGCATGCTGGCCTTAACGTGACGGCTTAAAGGTGGAGACTATGTAATATGAGAATGTCAGAAGACATCCCAGCAAATAATGAGCTGTGCTGCTGTATATTAGGTTACAGCGTTAAGCTTTAATTTTCATCTCCAGAATATCAGTAATTGCATATAAGTCCTTTAATTGCTACACTCTTCTTTCATGCTCCAATTTCACTGGGATTTTCTCTTCAGGGCTGCGACAAGATCAAGCAGTCCGCCAGTGGCACCAAGAGGCGTGTGTTTGTTGTGGAAACAATGGGTGGTTATTGTGGCTATCTGGCAACCTGCACCGCTGTGGCTGTGGGTGCTGACGCAGCCTACATCTATGAAGAACCCTTCAACATCCATGACCTGAAGGTGGACAAAAAGCTCAACTATTTCTCACTAATGTTGACAAGTTTCCACTTGTTCTGAGGGCCACTGTTGAATGTTTTCTTCTCTTCAGGCCAATGTTGAGCATTTGGCTGAAAAGATGAAGAAGGACATCCAGCGAGGGCTCGTGTTGAGGTAAATAAGAGCCACACACACCATAGTGGAATGAATCCCCAACACAGTTTCAGTGGGGGATTTTACAGCCCATATTAGTATAAATTAGGATGACATGGAAAATGGCAATTAAAAAAAACTTTAGTGGTTATTTCGTTTGTCCTTTGCCAATCACACCTAGTCACTACTTGCCCTAAATTGCGCTGTACCAGGTTTTTTGGAATGTGTTGCATGCGTGAAATATGGGAATGGATGCATATTAACACGCATTTGAAATGGATGGGGGAAGATCACTTGGAACCTTGTTTCTGGAAAAGACAAACCCAAAGGAGAACAACAAGGGTCTTGTCTTGAAAGGATGGCGATTAGTGTGGTGCTGAGCAGTCGTCCATGGCACTGGTTCTCAAGCCGATCCTCGATTACCACCTAACCTACCCATTTTGCTTCTCTTCCTGCTCTTCCACAAGCTGATTAGCTCATTCAGCTGTTCAGCCAATCAAGCTAATGCTGTGTTTACACATAGGCAGGATGCATTACGAATGTCATATTTGCATCATTCTTGGCACATTCCTGGCATTCTTAACGTGACTTAACGCATCTGAATAGATTTCTTAATAGTGCATATTGGTGTGATATTCGTGATTTTCATGGAGCATATTTTTGGCTGTCAGAAAATCTTCCACGAATGTCACGCACCACCCTCATTTTGTCTCATGTCGTGGAGGTCGCAACTGAGCGTGTTGATCCGTCTTGATGAGTGGTGATCCTTAATAGAGCGTGACAGCATTCTTCTGTGACGTGTGCACAATTAAACCCTGCTGCACCACATTCAGTTTCATTGCTGCAGTATGCTGAAGAAGGACAGTAACGCCAAGTCGGCTAAAAATTTTATTCCAGTGCTCATCAGCATGCTCCTGGAGGTGTTCCACCTCCTACTGTTGCTGTGCCTGATGTTTGGGAAAGGGAGCAAGACAGGAGCCGCGTGGAGCCACACATCTGGCTCCCTCCGTCTCCTCCTCCTCTCTGCACCACTCCATGGCACAGAGCCCAGCTAAGCATGCAGTCACAAAGTTCTTCTGCAAACTGTAGCGATCTGAATTCTTCAGCAGCTGATGGATGAATATGGGTGTGTGTGTGTGGAGACAAATCACCTCATTCACAATGTGACAGAACGATAAGCTGCTCCATGCAACAGCGCGGAACATTATTCTTGACCATGCTTAATGGTTCATGATAATTCGCCAGCAACTCATGCCATTAATCGTAACGCGTGGTAACAGGTTGCAGCAGTTTCTGAGGAGACCTGATGCCTCTGCCTCGAATCATCACATTCGTGATCAGCGGCCAAGAATGTATACTTCGTGGCATTCGTGACTTGTCGTTATGTGTAAACGCAGCATAACAGACACCTGACTGAGCTAATCAGCTTGTGGCATAAAAAATGTGTAGGTGAGGTTGTACCTGAGCAGTTTGAGAACCATTGGTCTTCACCTGGCCACCTGGAACATCTTTTCTCTCAGTAAGGTTTTCCATCCAGTACATTATCTAGAATAATCCTTTTTTTTTTATTTGTGGAGGCTGTTTTAAAAGCTTGTATTTAATCTACTGTTAATAAGTTCCAGGAAAGGGTGATGAGCTGATACATGAAGAAACAGTAGAACATCCCAGGAAGTGAACCTCAGAACACAGTCGACCATGTCTTTGGTATATGTAGTCAGTGTTGTTTCTGCTCATCCTCCATACCCATCAGGCTAGGAAAATTAAAATGTCTCTATTTTGTTTTTAACATTGTGAGATAGGCTGTTAATGATCTCGGCAGAGATACAGTGCTGTGCACATGTTTTAAGCATCCTAGGATAGATTTTTCTCCAGAGATTTTGTAGCAAACACCCAAGTGTTTGTGTGTGGTTTTTTTTTTGGGGGGGGGGGGGGGGGGCACATTAAATGTGCTTACTTTGTATAGCTGACTGGCCTTGTTTTTTTTGTTGTTTCTGTTGTTTCCTGGCTAACTTCATTCTCTCTCTACAGGAATGAACAGTGTCATGAGCACTACACTACAGATTTCATCCACAAGCTTTATTCAGCAGAGGGAAAGGGGATCTTTGACTCCAGGGTCAATATATTGGGACATCTTCAGCAGGTTTGGAGCAGATACTAAAGGGATCATATTGTGCAGAGTTATGTTATATAGGCAGATATTATTTGGAGGTTCATATGCAAAAATCCTCACAATCCTGTCCATCTAATCTTTTCCTGTAACGAGCAAAATTCAGATCTGAACCCGCCCCCAACTGCTGTGGGATGTGGTGAAGCTCTGGAATCCTGCTGGTACTGCTAGGGCTGAACTCGCAGCTGTGAGCTTTAATACACTATGGGCCTTATTTACTAAGCATCCAGATAATGAATGTGAAATTGCATGGACAGTCCAAACTTTTGTGTATTTGGGTGGAGACAGGTTTGCTGGTGATTACTAAGAATAAGTACACAAATGATATTGTGCAGTAACATGACATAGACAGTGGAACATAATGACTATTGTGCATGTGTTAGTGGCCAGACTAAAGCTGGACTAATTTCTGATGCGATTTTTCACTGGGCTGAGGAAGAACAGTCTTTTTTTTTTTTTTTTTTTGGAAGTATCACAGACTGTTTTTCCAAATTGACTGAGAACAATTTTGGACTCCTATTTAAAGTTTATGTTTGACTGTTGATGTCAAAGCACCACACCAAAATGTAAGTCCCATTTTTGTTTATAAATTAATATATCAAATGACAAGCCTCTATTTTAGCCGTTATATAAAACAAATAATGAATGTTTTTGCATTCTTTCAGTGGAACAAATATTTAATTCGATGCAAGATGGAACATTCCATCTTTCACCTCATGAAAGGTCCACGTTGATCATCTGAAATAGACTTGTGTATTTAAAGCGAAGCAGTGTGTTCATGTATTTTTAAAAGATAGCGCTGTGTTGGTCTCAGCCTTGCAGACCAAAATACTGGACCGAGCGCTAACTTGCAGCTAAGGCTCCGGTCCTCACGCGACCATTGATATAGTTCTGTTTCAAATATTAAAACCATTCACACACTGAAATGTAAAAATATAAAGTCTTAATCTGACCTGTTACATCATTTCAGTCTGATTCATCATCATAGCCTGATTGTAAGTTGTCTTTGTTTTGGAAGATGACGTCTGGGAAATATTTTAATTCCTTATTGTGGAAATTACTGAAGAAACACAGCATTTGTAAAGACGTTCCTCGTCACAGTGGTCTATCCAGGCGTCCACCATCTCAAAAATAAATTCCCCCCAAAAAAAGCATAATAATGCCAATAAACTTAGTGTTTTTAAAGAAGTCCCTCGATGTTTGTCTGCTCTGACTACGTTTGTCGGTGTGTAATACAGGATGCAGCGCTTTGTCTCCCCCCCAAATATCAACCAAAATAAGTGAACGACAGGAAGTGAACCTCACCGGGTCATTGTAAACAGAAACCCTTTCAACAATGAAAAACATAATGGTATTAACTGCTTATCATTATTTTTAAAATAACGATTCTGTGCCGGAACATAATAAATTATAAAGTTTCTGGTTTCGTTTTTATTCTTAGCAAAGTACCAAAAGTTTCTGTTTTTTATTGCACAAACTGGTTTAAAGCTTTGCAGAGAAGACATCACATCACCAATGTTCAACCCATACAGACTCATGGGATGCACAGATGTGCACTCAGACAGCTGTTCACAGTTCTTTGCATTCTACCAGCAGAACACGGTATAATTTGTCATTTCTTTAAATACTGTGGCTAGCTACAGCAATAACACAAGAGAAATAAGAGATTTTTGATTGTTTGCTGTAATAGTGCATGAACATGTTTTATGCATTGTGCATCTTTGCGCACAGCTGTAATATCCCGCATAAACCCTGATATGTGAATCTGTGTTACACATACATTTATTCTTAAAGAAACAAGAACAAAGTTAATTAATTAATTAATTAATTAATTAACAAATTAATTATTTTTTAAAAAGCTCTGTGTTCATAGAGATTTATTTTTTCCTCTCTATTTAAGGAAGTGGCAGCATCTTGGCTGCTGAAGCAGCATTCGGTCAAGTTCAATAAATTGGTGCCAAGGTTTCAAACTCACAAAATACAGATGTTATCAGCACCTCCTAAATTTTCTTTTGACTAATAAATCATGTTGCATGTGCAGCCCACTCCTATTTGCTTGTTCCTTCCCTGAACTTTGATGGACAAACCCCAAATTGCATATGCATGACTGCAGTCGCCCGAAATGGTAAATACACACTATTTTGCACATTTAACAGACACTGTCCCTGTTACATTCTGTTAGTAACTCAGAATGCAGATGCATTTGAGTGCAATGGTGTTTGTGCACATTTTACCACACACAACCTTTAGTAAATCAGGCGCTGTCTGTTTTTAAGATAATTGATGTGCTGTCATGCTAGTTTGCTGAAAGTGATGTACTGAGAATTATTGCCACAACTTATGCTTCCTTTGTGTTTGTTTACCACAGGGAGGCGTACCTTCACCTTTTGATAGAAATTTTGGCACCAAATTAGGTGTGAGGGCGATCCAGTGGATTTCCAAGACGCTCACTGAGAATGACCGACAAGGTGAAGTACTAAAGGTTGACAGGATGAATACAGTGCTTGTAAATGTGTGACTAAAGCCAAGTTCCCACTCTCATGGATATGCATCACAGGTCATAGTCTGCAGTTGTGGCAAATGTGAAACTCACGGTTGTACACAAATATGATTTAGTATTTTTGAACATTCTGAAAATTTAGTCACCTTTGAAACAAAACTATGGCACGATGGAATATCTCATTTCAACATGCCTGGAAAAACATAGGGTTTTCCCAGGACAAGGTTTCATACTGTGACCTGATGGGATGCATATTTGTGAAACTCAGACTGGGGATTAACTTTGACTACGGTCACACAGGAATGATCTAACAGTTCTGCTTGTTCTCAAACCAGGACGTCTGTTTGCCAACACGTCAGACAGTGCATGTTTGCTTGGCCTTGAGAAAAAGCTCATTTCATTCATTCCAGTCAGTGAACTGAAGGCGGTGACCGATTTTGAGTAAGCAGTGCAAAATCCTCAATGTTCCTCTCAAGTACTTCTCTTATTTAAGCCTGGTTCACATGGCAAGATAATTAGGCCGATATCTGACCCAGTCTTCCCATTCCGACAATCTTAAGGATGCCCCGACAATTGTGATGACGCTAAAGATAATCTTATCAGATATTCCTGCCGTGTGTGGTGTGTTAAGAGCACTCTGATCGGAAGGACGTTAGGGGCGCTCTGAACGCAAATCGAGGATATTCAGTGTCGGGGATATGTTGGATTGTCTTGGCCCGATATCGCAGCGCGTGTTGTCCTCTGACCACAAACGATCACACAGCCTGCTGAATGTGACATCTAGCCAATCAGAAAGCGAGGTGACGGACATACGGAGCAGAAAATAAAATCAAAACAGCTGTTCTGACTTACCAGAAAGTCCAGTGATCGTGCAGTCTCCACTCCTTTAGTAAACCTGTTAGATCTATGATTTTTTTTTTTTCTTTCTCCACGTGTGTGGTCTCTCAGGTTTCGGAAACCTACAGATAATTTTAAATCCTGCCGTATGAACCAGGTATTAGTTGTCATTAGCAGTATGACAGTGTAAGTGCCAATCTAAAGACTATGTTCTGCTTGGCAGGCACCGGATACCCACAGTCCATTGGTGGTTCAGCATGCGGCCAATGCTTAAAATGTTGGCCAAATACCAAACTAATTTCAGTGAGTATGTCCCAGGAAGAGTTCAGCATGTGACCCAACGCTCCCTCAGCTTTGACCCAGGGTTCTAGGCATAAAAAAAAACACTTGTGGAAGTGCAAGTGCAACATGTGCACACTTTAATGACTTTTCTATCACTCCTGTTTTTAGAGCTACTCTTATGATGTGCTTTTATAATTTTAAAACAAAAATCCATTCTTTTTTTATCAGTTTAAATATTCATTTATAAATGTCTTCATTTCAAGTTTTTAATCCTATTGCGTTCCCCTAAAATAAATGTTGTATAGAAGTAATCCTTGTGAAACAATGGTGTCAAAAAACAATACTGTGGCAGATCTTCAGATTGTTGTCAGTTGTGGCACATGAAAGTAAATATTGTAACTGAAGTATTCATGGTGATAAATACAGAATCTGAGCGAGAACCTGAAATGTTTGTCTTGTTCTATTTTCACCTTAAAGTTAGAGCTAATATATTTGAGGAACCTTGTGTAACTTGCACGGAAGTAAAATTTGGACTGCTTGAGTAGTTTGTGGTGTAATGCCTTTTATGTTTGATATGTAACTGTTGGCCTCAGTGTGACCATCTAAAAATTACTGTTAAAAGAAAAAGCAGATCTCCCATTCCATGTATGACTGAAACACAACTTGTCATAAATGTCCAAACTGAACAGCAATTCTTGAGATATATATGTATGTATGTATGAGAGGGAGAAAAGAAAATCACACCGGTTATGACGTTATGCTTTGTATTATTTGAACAGTAATATCTTCAATAAATTACTCTTAACAATGACACTGTTGGTGTTCCTTTGAATGTGATATTAAGAACTATTAAGTGATTAACTTGAACAAATGTTATTTAATATTAAACAAATACAGAGAACATTTCCAACATTAAGTCATCTCTGGCAAACTTCAATTAGATTTTAAACTGATAAAAAATTTCAAATTCTGCAACCTTTTAAACCAAATTATTAGGATTCTCTTAAAACTCTCAAAAGTTGAATGAAAATGGAAAATCATCTCCAGAGCTCTTGTCTTTGTCAGTAGTAGATGTTTTAGGGCTCTTGAAGGAAAAGGAAAACTGAAAGTCTTCAGTCTGGTTGGGTTGGTTAAACAAGAACTCGGGACCTGTAAAAATAGACGTTTATCACAGTTAAGATAATGTGTCTGTACTACAATATTATGTTCACAGAAATCCTTAGATTTACCAGTTGAGGATTTGGCTTCTGTTTTCTGAAAAGACATGTTGACACAATTTATTGCTTTTTCCCCAACCCAAGCAGGTTTGTGTGAAGTAAAGAGCCCAGTAACGGTGCAGTACCTTATCACTGAAAA
Source organism: Thalassophryne amazonica (assembly GCF_902500255.1). NCBI lineage: Eukaryota > Metazoa > Chordata > Actinopteri > Batrachoidiformes > Batrachoididae > Thalassophryne > Thalassophryne amazonica. Next base: position 35,726,414 of record NC_047116.1, on the reverse strand, counting down.
AAGAGCCAGTGAACGGGAAAGCCGAGTCCTGCAAAGACAACGTGTATGAACATCTAAAAGAAGACGGAAAAGTTAATCAGTCCTTCGGTGATTCAGTGATGTTTCCTTCTCACCTCTTCCTGTGGTGAGCCCATGTCGAACCCAAATCCAGAAAAGCCTGGGGTGTTTGGGTTAGAGTTGACAGAAAACAGGAAGGCTGGAGATTTGGTATCGGATGCCCCGTGACATGGGGAGAAGGTAGCAGGACTCAAGCTGAAGTGAATACAGTGACAGTTTTAAGAGCTTTGTGAAGACTACCACAAGTCAACTAATCTGGTATCATTAGGCATCGACTAGTCAATGACTAATCTTGAGAAATTAATAAGATCAAGTTTAAACAGTGACACTCCAAACTGACCTAATTTAAAAAACAAAAACATGGAACTACAAGTAGAAAACATTAACACAGCGAACTACATGGAAACAATATTTGTGGTACTAGATTCAAGATATTTATTCAAAGCTGTAAAGTGAAGGGAGTGCTGACTGCTGGTGGATGCTGGCCTGTGTTGGCTACTGCTGGATCTCTGCCCTCGGTGACACAATGTCTTCAAGTGTACTCCGTCTCTGATTTTGATGCAAGGGGCGATTGAGAAGTTTTGACTCTTAACCAGAAAAAGTAGGGCATGGTTCTGTATCTTTCGCATTCTGAGACAACAACATTTCTTGAGAATGTGAAGTCTTGACTCACTGGGTGCAGTGTTGAGAAATGTTGGTGTCTCGGAGAGAACCATGCCCTACTCTTTCTGGGTAAGGCTCAAAACTTCTCAATTGCCCCTCGTAATTGTGCAGGTAAAGACCAGTGAGCACTGAAGCCATAAAAATACACGACTTAAAGCAGTTGTTTAAATTAGTGAGAAATCATTCTCTCAGAATTAACAGACTAGTTGACTTCACGAAAATTAGTTGACTAGTTATCGATTTACTACTAGTCTGAACTGTAATTTTTCTGTAACTGATTTGACCTTTTATAGAATTGTGCAATAAAAGAAAAAAAAAATTACTTGAAAGGGAATGTTGGGGTTGAGGGTGCAGTGTTCATTCCAATGGAAGACTGTGTACTAGCTCTTGATGATTGAGGAAGAGCAGTGATGTCCTCATCTTCTTCGTTTGTACAGAATGGTGCATTCTCTTCCTCCAGAACGTCTCTTTTCTTTATCTCCTCGTCTTCTGCCTGTGTTCCTAACAGGGTGGACTGCTCTCTCTAATCAGAAAACATCAGTCAGAAAATGGAATCATCAAACATAATGTACATCCTAACGCATGGTTATGTTACAATCATCAAACATATCAATTTATTGATTTATAAATTTGCCCTTAACCAATTTATGCTCAGATTTGTTTTTATAAGTGGAAAAAGTTGCTTTAGTACCTTTGAGATTTTTTTATTGTGAGTAGAAAATGACAGTGATACACTTCGGCAACAGTTTTTGCCAGTGGGGCAAAACGGGTTAAACAACTCAACAGAAATCTTCAGTCACTGGATTAAATTATTTTAGATAACCATATTATTTCTGTAGACACATTGCTAGACATGTTTACATTTTTTTTTTCTGCTTTGGAGACTGCCATTGCATTAGGGTGGAGATAGTTTCAGTGGTAACTACCTCACTGAATAGAACATACCTGCTTGATGAAAATTGGGCAGCCTGATCCTTTAAGCTAATTCTGGCTTGTTAGACATCACAACTACCAGTACCAAGACCTGTACCTCTTGTTCTAGTCCATGATCCTGCTCCTCAGCCTCCATCGGCTCTGACTGATCTTGTTCTGAAGAAATAAATGTTTTACTGGCAAGGTTAAAAGTGATACACATAATACTATATGTGAAGGTGCTATTCAGTCAAATTTGTTTTCCCTCCAACATGCCATGAAGGTGCTGATATGACTGTAGCTTGTGGTTTGTCTCTTCTGTTGGGCAGCCGGCAGGGGTATCGTGGATATTGAAATCCTCCTGAATCTCATAAACACCTTTATCTTCAGACAGTTGATGCCCATCCTGCAAGATTTATTGTGTATTTGTAATATCATGGATACTTTGATTTTAATAGTACTTCTAACGTGAAAAATTGACTTTGAAAGCACTAGGGCACCTTTGGCTGGTTGACATGCGGGTAGATGTCAGAATAACTGCCCTCTGCCTGGTTATCAAATTGTTGCATTGGCTCATTTACAGGCTGCTGGGACGAAACACTAAGAAGACGAGATGCAATTATGGAAAGAAGAAAAAAGTCTTACTGTAGGTAATGTTTCATAACTGTTTTAAAGATACCTGTCTGGTTCTTTGTCAGTGGAGTTAGAAATGGCTGCTTGACCTAATCAGATAGAATTCAAGTGAAGAATTTAATGACATGCACTGTTTTGGGGTCTACTAGAGACACCTTGTCATTAAAAGGTTATTACCCTTCAGTTTGTCCAACTCCTGTTGCTTCATTGTTATTTGGTCATCACAAACCTTGATCCGACTCTCAATCTCCTCTTTTTCAGCCTGAGTCATGAGGAGCTTTTGAGCCAGGGGATTTTGGGTATAATATTCTTTGTGCTCCTGGAATGTCTTCCTGCAGCTTGCAATCCTCTCTTCATATTCTCTCCTTGATCGAGTACAAATGATGAACTGGTTAGCGACCAGTGATGTTTTAATACAATTCAATGGGGCAGATAAGTGGACTTACATGTCATGATTGTAGCTTTCTTTTCTCTTATCCAGTTCAGCTTTGAGGGTCTGCTCATACTGAAGAAGTAGGCTGTTAGTCACTTTCACACTAAATGGAACATAAGTCATAGATAAAAATGCAATGTTTACGTTGTTTCATGAATTAACATTTCCTTAACCTAAGAATTTCCTTATTGCTTTGAACCAAATCTATTAAGTACTGTGCATCATCATGTATCGCCTTGAATCCATGTTTCTGCTAAATTGTCATACCTTTTGGCATCCTCTTTTTTCTGTTTGACAGCATTCTGCAGGACCTTAATTTCATCATCAAGTTTCTTGATGTTTTTTTGGGTAGTTTCATTGTAGGACCGGTTCTCAGCTATGTCATCCCTGCAAACTGGAAAACACGTAAATGAAATGCAACACTACAGTGTACTATCACCTGACCTGAAATAATGGCAAATTATTTGATGGATATGAGAATAATTGATTGAGAATAATAAATTATTTTAAAGCTACTTTTTAAAAAAAGGCATACTCATATTCAAGAGAGTCTGCTTAATTTTTCTTTATAATTGTCAACAGCTCAAAATCATGAAACTACAATACAACCCCACATCAGAAAAATTTGGGGATAAAAACAGAAAAATTCTTTCACTTCTGTTTCATTGTAGATGGTATGAACCCAAGATATTTTATGTTCTTTTGTGGTTAACTTTATTTCTTTTGACATGCATCCATTCCTGCATATCAGGCTTGCAGTACATTCCAAAAAAGGTTTCTGCATGCCGATTTCGAATAGATTTTTATGCCGTTCCTGTCACAACTGCACACTGCATTTGATCAATGTCACTTAAAACTTTACTGTGTAAAAGGAATTATGTTAACCTTGACCAGAAGCAGTACTGGCATCACTTGGTACCCTCAATGCTGAAACATCTCAAGTGTTGTGAGAAGGAATGGCAACATTGCAAAGTGGTAAATGTTTTAGTGTCACAACTTTTTTGAGAATGTATTACAGGCTTGAAATACAGGAAAAGATGTATATAAACAAATTAAATGAAGCTGAGGAGGTAAAGCACACACACAAAATATCGTGTAGTGGTGCAGCTTAGCTAAAATTTCCATAACAATTGTGCATTTTGTGATAAAGGTACACAATTCAGTACACACATAGCCAAAGGTATTCCAAATAAAACTGGATGCGGTGCATCCTAGAAAATATTCACAGCGCTTCACTTTTTCCACATTTTGTGTTACAGCCTTATTCCAAAATGGATGAAATCCATTTTTCTTCCTCAAAATTCTACACACTATATCCCATAATGACAATGTGAAAAATGTTTTGACATTTTTGTAAATTTATTTAAAAAAAAAAAAAAATCACACGTACATAAATATTCACATCCATTACCATGAACCTCAAAATGGAGCTCAGGTGCATCCTGTTTCCACTGATCATCCTTGAGATGTTTCTACAGCTTAATTGGAGTCCACCTGGGGTAAATTCAGTTGATTGGACATGATTTGGAAATACACACCTGTCTACATATAAGTTCCTGCAGTTGACAGTGCATGTCAGAGCACAAACCAAGCATGATGTCAAAGGAATTGTCTGTAGATGTCTGAGACAGGATTGTCTCAAGGCACAAATCTGGGGAAGGGTACAGAATCATTTCTGCTGATCTGAAGGTCCCAATGAGCACAGCGGCCTCTGTCATCCGTAAATGGAAGAAGTTCAGATCCACCAGGACTCTTACAAGAGCTAGCTGCCCGTCTAAACCGAGTGATAGGCCGAGAGGTGACCAAGACCCCACTGGACACTTTATCAGAGCTCCAGCATTCCTCTGTGGAGAGAGGAGAACCTTCCAGAAGGACAACCATCTCTGCAGCAATCCACCAACCAGGCCTGTATGGTACAGTGACCAGACAGAAGGCACTCCTTAGAAAATGGCACATGGCAGCCCATCTGGAATTTGCCAAAAGGCACCTGAAGGACTCTCAGACCATGAGAAACAAAATACTTGGTGTGAAGCATGCCCGTATATAGAGGGGGTTCAACCGAACCCCCCCCCCCTCTTATACTCACTCGACTGGTAAGCACTGAAAGCCGAGATAGGCATGTCCCAACTTGTCCTTTAACACTCCGAAACGGAGGTGTTCCTTTGTCTCGCTTCATCAGCGAATCGGTCGTGGCGCGCGAACCCTCCGCGCGGCTTTCCATGACAAAATCTCTTGTTAAAAGTGAAATCTGCCGGAAAATGGCTGATGTCCAGCTCTTGTGATAACCAGAGAAATTGCACACGACGGTCCCGGCTCCACACAGCCATCCGTTTAGAAATGATGTGGTGGTTTCTGCCTCTCGATGGCGGCTCGGAGCGTGGCGCGCCATGCGCCATTGTGGGCCATCCTTAAAGCTGTAGTAACACTCCTTATTCTCTGTGAAGCCCGTAAAATTTTCACAGAAAGCCAGATAAATTTTTCGAATGGTTTCCAGCTGCCTGTCTCTAACAGTTTCTGGAAAAATTCTGATGGAAAAAAAGCCCAAATCATTCCACCATTTCCTCGCAATGAAACGACGAGAGGGGTGGATCAGTGCTCACTCAAAGCCTGCCCACAGGCAAATGACGCAACCGACAGGCGTGGAAAAACTCACGCATGCGCACGAAGGTTCAAGCTTGGCTGACGTAAAAACATATGAATCAAATCCATATATTTTTTGCATAAAATAAAAAGGTCAGATTCTTTTCTTACAGACCTCGTATGTCATGTATGACTGCACCTGATGTTTATTTCTATTATCAATGTTGATTAATTGTTGGGGTCTAAAAATATTTTTTTTAAATTAGGAGGAAAAAAAAAACCCCGCATAAGGTCAAGAAAATATATTTAAGTATCTTGTTTGTATGTTACCTGAGGGAATGCTGACTACTTTAGTTGTGTTGTCTTGAAGGCACGCTTGAAGTTATATAAAAAGAAGATGACATTTTTACCTTTAATTTCTTGGTTGAGTTCATTCTTCTTTTGGGCAAGAAACCGTGTCTGAAGAACTACACCATACGATACAAAGAAAAGTATATAGCTCATAAAACTCTACTTCTAGATTAGCATAACTGCAACAATAGCATAGCCTAATCTTACTTTGAAACATGAACAAAATATGAAACAATAAAACTTACAGTATTGGTCTGAAAAAAATATCCACTGAACTCACCAAGTTGAAAGAGGAGGTTGTCGATATCACACAGGGAAACTTCATTGTCCATTTTACAGCATTTGCAAGAGCTAATTACAGGAGCTAAGGAGCTAACAGCTAAGGTAGCTGTCCACAGCTGCTGCAGTAGCACACAGTCGAAAGCTTCAAACACCTGACTTTTAATTGATGTAGTTTAGTCTAAAAAGTATATTTAATGATGAATAACTGATGAGTAGTTTTGTGGTTACATTGTTAATTCAGATAACACCAGTAGAAAAAAAATTTTAAATGTCTCCATTAGCTTAACAGATGGTTCAGTAGTTAGCTGGTAGGCTTTTAATCTGTGTTTTTTCCGATGCTGTTTAGATATTTATGGAGTACGTTCATGTCCGACTTGGTTTTTCTAATTGTGTTTTTAGCTTTCTGATTTGTCACGAAAATATGCGTTTCCAATTGTCATGAAAATATCCGACTGCTACTCAGCCAATCAGAAAGTGCATAGTGTGGCAGCCATATAATATAATGGCTGAGTGGATCCTTGCCATTTGATTGGTCCTTTGTATGTCACATTGTTCATCCCATTTGTGTTGTGTTGCATTTATTGTATTAATTTGTTTCCATACGTTTTGTACCATACCATACATACACTTGTAAATACGGTCAATAGTATTTTCCTGGACAATGTGGAAAAAGATGAAATAAGAAATATTGTAAAAAACTGTGTAAGCAAAAGATCAACTGACCATGAAGATTTAGACATGATGACTGTAAAAAGTATAATAGAAACTGTTATTGAACCATTTACTTATATTTGCAATATGTCTCTGTCAACAGGGATTTTTCCAGATGAAATGAAAATTGCCAAGGTAGTCCCATTATATAAAAATGGAGACAAACATAAATTCTCTAATTACAGGCCAGTATCATTGCTTCCACAGTTTTCTAAAATTATGGAAAAAGTTTTTGTGACAAGGTTGGATAAACTCACTGAGAAACATCATATTTTAAATAATGCTCAGTATGGATTCAGAACAAAACATTCGACAGCTATGGCAATTATGGAATTAATAGAGAAAATATCAACAACAATAGAAAATAAGGATTATTTTGTAAGTATTTTTATTGACTTGAAAAAAGCTTTTGATGTTATTGACCACTCAAGATTGCTTCACAAGTTACAACAATATGGAATAAGAGGTATTGCACATCAGTGGGTAAAAAGCTACTTGGAAAACAGAAAACAGTTTGTTCAGATAAATAATATCAAATCAGAATTGTGTAATATTGCTTATGGAGTACCACAAGGATCAGTACTTGGACCCAAACTGTTTATTTTGTATATCAATGATTTTGTGAATGTATCTAATGTGCTTGGTAGCATTTTATTTGCTGATGATACAACGCTGTTTTACTCTGGATCAGATATACAGGAAGTAGCACAAGTGATAAAAACAGAATTGGAAAAGGTTAAGCATTGGTTTGATATAAACAGACTGTCACTAAATATTAATAAGACAAATTTCATATTGTTTAATGACAGAGCAAAAAAAAAAAATAACGTGTCATTACAAATAGATGGAATGGATATACAAAGGGTAAAAGAAATGACATTTTTAGGAGTCATAATTGATGAAGATCTTACATGGAAGTCACACATAAATTACATAAAAGGAAAAATAGCGAAAGCCATTGCTGTTTTGCATAAAGTAAAATATTCATTAAATAGTTATGGTTTATTAACATTGTACAATTCATTGATTTTCCCATATTTAACTTATTGTGTAGAAATCTGGGGATCAACATATACATCTTATATACAACCTTTGTTTATTCTGCAGAAAAGGGCTTTAAGGGTGATTAGCAACAGTGGTTTTAGAGATCCATCTAATCCATTGTTCATTAAGTACAGGGTACTTAAATTTCGTGATTTGGTCGATTTGAAAATATTACAAACAATGTACCAAGCAAATAAAAATACTTTACCAACAAACATTCAAAATATATTTGAGAAAAGAGTAAGTAGCTATAAACTGAAAGGAATAGAAGTCTTTAGAAAACCAAGATACAGAACCAGAGTAAAAGAACGGAGTATTGCAGTAAATGGTGTAAAATTATGGAACAATCTCAACAAAGAAATTAAAGAATTAAGGTCGCTTAAATTATTTAAAAAACGTATTAAACTAGATGTATTAAGTAAGTATGAAACTATAAAATAAGTTAGTGGGCTGTAAGGAAGTTAAAAAAAAAAATGTAATTTGTTAATAATGTATAAAATGTTTTAAGTTTAAAAATGTAACCTGTCAGAGATGTAATCTATTTAATAATGGTCATAATTATGAAATAAGTCAGTGGTATGTGACAAGTTAAAGAAATACAATCTGTTAAATAATGTTGAAAAATGACGCTGGATATTGAAAGATTGTATTGTAAAAAGGGGCAGAAAATATAAGACTTGTTCTTCTCTCTGCTCCTTTTCATTCTGGTAATGGAGATGCTTTATTTCTGCTTTTCTGTTTTTGTTTTTTGTTTTTTCTTTTAAATGAATGAAATAAATAAATAAAATTAGGCACACACTAGTGGGGTCAGTGTTTAGCTAAACATGGCAGAGTTTGTCTTGCTGATGGACAATGATTTGAACGAGCTAATTGACAGTGCTAATTATTCTAACGCACACACACACACACACACACACACACAAAACATTCACTACGCCGTAAGCCATCTTGAGGCATGAAGAGCTGTTAGGATGGTTAATTTTTTTTTGGCCCAGATTATTGCATTCCCTCGCAATAGTTTTTGCGTTCCTTCACAATAACCTAATATCATATTAAAGCTCATGCCTATCAGAGCACACAGTGAGTGGAATCAGTTTTTTAGACCTGTCCATTTCTAGGTTTTATGCTGACTGAGACATGTCCATTTCTAGTTTTTTTTTTTTAGACCTGTCCATTTCTAGTTTTTTTTTTTTTTTTTTTTTGAGACCTGTCCATTTCTAGGTTTTTATATAGACTAAGACATGTCCATTTTAGATTATTTATTTATTTATGTATTTATTGTAGACTGAGAAATGTCCATTTCAAGGTTTTCTTTAGACCTGTCCATTTGTAGGTTTTTATACCGACTGGGACATGTCCATTTCTAGGTTTTTGAGACCTGTCCACTTCTAGGTTTTTATACAGACTGAGACGTGTCCATTTCTAGTTTTTTTTTCCTTAGACCTGTCCATTTCTAGGTTTTTATATAGACTGAGACATGTCCATTTCTAGGTTTTATTTAGAACTGTCCGTTTCTAGTTTTTTTTTTTTTTTTTTTTTTTTAGACCTGTCCATTTCTAGGTTTTTATACAAACTGAGACATGTCCATTTCTAGGGTTTTTAAGACCTGTCCATTTCTAGGTTTTTATATAGACTAAGACATGTCCATTTTAGATTATTTATTTATTTATTTATTTTAGACTGAGAAAGGTCCATTTCTAGGTTTTCTTTAGACCTGTCCATTTCTAGGTTTTTATGCCGACTGGGACATGTCCATTTCTAGGTTTTTTGAGACCTGTCCACTTCTAGGTTTTTATACAGACTGAGATGTGTCCATTTCTAGTTTTTTTTTTCCTTAGACCTGTCCATTTCTAGGTTTTTATACAGACTGAGACATGTCCATTTCTAGGTTTTATTTAGACCTGTCCGATTCTAGGTTTTTATACAGACACAGACGTCCATTTCTAGGGTTTTTGTTTATTTGTTTGTTTGTTTTTATACATGTCCATTTCTGGGGTTTTTATAATACAGACTGAGACCTATCCTTTTCTAGGTTTTTATATCGAGGGTCTATATTTTTGTACCAGTACTATTCCGTGTATAAATATAAAATAATGGTAATCAGTGCACTGTACTTCACGCTATGACATGCTGTCAGATCTAGGTGCTGGTATACCATAATATAGACTTCACATTATCAAGTATTTGGATTTATTTGGATATGTAACAGATAAAAGTAAAAATAATCATTTTAACTTACTAAGTTAGTCCACTCAGCACATCCTTTGAGATCTTGCAATTAGTTTTGGAAAAGTTGGTGCCCAACACAATGTGCAGTGCCTTGTTTCCACTCCTGTGCTCCTGTGCATGCTGCTTTTACTCTGCTTAAAGCTGCTAATTTAACTTTAATGGATGGATATAAATGGATTGAACACTCCAGTAATGAGGTATGCCTTGTTTACTAAAGTGAGTATGCATGAAATTTGACCGCAAGATTTGACATGACTACAGCACGTGTGTCGATTTTGCTGATTTGGCTTACTGGAGGGACTACATGTGTGCTTATCCGAACAGAAAGCAAGGGAGCATGAATCCCTGTTGCCAAAGTAGCAGAAACGTAAAGGGCAACAACTTAATGCAATCTGCAACTACACCACAAGGTGGCACTAAATCATACACACTGTAGCTTTGAGGATGCATTTTTAAAAGCACAACTCAATTTTATTTTTTTCCAAGTACTGGTACTTTGAAAATAAATGAACGTATTTTCCTCAATTTTAAAATAATGTTTAAAAATCAAATTGCTCAAACAGTGGCTCATAAAACCATTGAAATAACCATGTCATGTTTTTTTTTTTTTTTTTTTTTTTGTGAATTCATAAATTCTGGAAATAGATTTAAATGCATAAAATATTTTCAGTATCATTTCGTGAATGTGATTTAGTGTGCGTTTACTCGTACTTTAAAAATAATTATTCACTGCTTAAATATATTTTGATTACAACAGTAGCATAACATTTTATGCGCTCTAGTGTTTTTCATCCGTTCATGTGTTGACGCTCACGTGACGTGCAGCGGTTCTGGGCGGGTTTTATTCCGACGAACAACAGTTCTCGCATCTGTGCGGCGGCGCTGCTCTGCGTTCCGGCGCATTTATCTGCGGCCCGTGTGGTTTGTTGGTGCGGTCGTCCGTCGTCCTCCCGGTAAGACTGATCCCCGATGACGGGGTGAATTTCGCCACATAAATTTCTTGGTGGCTGCTGGCGTTTTTAGACAAAAGAGCCGCGGACATGGGAGGGATTTAAATGGGAGGAGGGGATCAGCTGAAGAACCGAGTTCTTTGTTAATTTTCCACTTTTGTCGGGAAAAATCAGCCCGATTTTTCTAAAATAATAATAAAATAAAAATCTTTTGAGATTTTATTATTATTATAATTATTAGAAGATACAATTATTTCCGCTGTGCTCCTTACTGAGGTGTGCGTCAAAATGCTAAAGATAAATCCATTCCCATTTGTCTTTTATTTCAATTACTGTTCTGTCAAACGCAGAGTTTAATAAAAACAAAAATGGGGCTGGTTTAAATGGAATCAGCCTTGGATCAGCTCTTCCATCTGTTGAATCAAGGCCTGGATGACAGCTCGGGATTAAATATTGTTTATGTAGAAAACAGTCACCTCGGTGGTTTGAATCATATTTGTCTAATAGATTACAATTTGTTCATGTAAATGGGGAATCTTCTTCACAGACTAAAGTTAATTATGGAGTTCCACAAGGTTCTGTGCTAGGACCAATTTTATTCACTTTATACATGCTTCCCTTAGGCAGTATTATTAGACGGTATTGCTTAAATTTTCATTGTTACGCAGATGATACCCAGCTTTATCTATCCATGAAGCCAGAGGACACACACCAATTAGCTAAACTGCAGGATTGTCTTACAGACATAAAGACATGGATGACCTCTAATTTCCTGCTTTTAAACTCAGATAAATCTGAAGTTATTGTACTTGGCCCCACAAATCTTAGAAACATGGTGTCTAACCAGATCCTTACTCTGGATGGCATTACCCTGACCTCTAGTAATACTGTGAGAAATCTTGGAGTCATTTTGATCAGGATATGTCATTCAAAGCGCATATTAAACAAATATGTAGGACTGCTTTTTTGCATTTACGCAATATCTCTAAAATCAGAAAGGTCTTGTCTCAGAGTGATGCTGAAAAACTAATTCATGCATTTATTTCCTCTAGGCTGGACTATTGTAATTCATTATTATCAGGTTGTCCTAAAAGTTCCCTAAAAAGCCTTCAGTTAATTCAAAATGCTGCAGCTAGAGTACTGACGGGGACTAGAAGGAGAGAGCATATCTCACCCATATTGGCCTCTCTTCATTGGCTTCCTGTTAATTCTAGAATAGAATTTAAAATTCTTCTTCTTACTTATAAGGTTTTGAATAATCAGGTCCCATCTTATCTTAGGGACCTCGTAGTACCATATCACCCCAATAGAGCGCTTCGCTCTCAGACTGCAGGCTTACTTGTAGTTCCTAGGGTTTGTAAGAGTAGAATGGGAGGCAGAGCCTTCAGCTTTCAGGCTCAACCAGCTCCCAATTCAGATCAGGGAGACAGACACCCTCTCTACTTTTAAGATTAGGCTTAAAACTTTCCTTTTTGCTAAAGCTTATAGTTAGGGCTGGATCAGGTGACCCTGAACCATCCCTTAGTTATGCTGCTATAGACGTAGACTGCTGGGGGGTTCCCATGATGCACTGTTTCTTTCTCTTTTTGCTCTGTATGCACCACTCTGCATTTAATCATTAGTGATCGATCTCTGCTCCCCTCCACAGCATGTCTTTTTCCTGGTTCTCTCCCTCAGCCCCAACCAGTCCCAGCAGAAGACTGCCCCTCCCTGAGCCTGGTTCTGCTGGAGGTTTCTTCCTGTTAAAAGGGAGTTTTTCCTTCCCACTGTAGCCAAGTGCTTGCTCACAGGGGGTCGTTTTGACCGTTGGGGTTTTACATAATTATTGTATGGCCTTGCCTTACAATATAAAGCGCCTTGGGGCAACTGTTTGTTGTGATTTGGCGCTATATAAAAAACATTGATTGATTGATTGATAACCTGCAAAATTTGCCCTTTTTCCCTCTTTTTTTCTTAGCCTGAAAAACACAATGGGCAAACATAGATTGTGCTGCTTGGGAGCTGACCATTAAAGCATCCACTGCAACCATCCAGTGATTTTTCCGGTCGGGTGACATCATGGAGCAGGTGGAGGAGGCGCAGACAGAGGGTGAGGGAAGCCCTCAAATGGTCTCCTTAAGATCAGACAACCATGTGGATGACGGCGAAGTGGGACCCTCCATTCGGAGGAAGAGAAGGAAGAAGAAAGACCCGCGTCCAGAGTCCATCATTGTGTACCGTTCCGAAATAGAAAGGGCACCTGGAGAGGAGAACTGTGGTGATGAAGGAGCAGAGAGGAGCACAGAGGAGGGTGCTAAATTCCTCTCTACACCAACAAGTGAAGGTGAGAGGGTTTTAATGGTCTTAAAATGATGAAACCACGTGAGACTGTTTCATTGCAATAACTGGCTCATATGTTTGGACTAAACTGTTATTTTTCTGTGCACATTAACAACCGTAATGCGCAGGTTTGTTTGTGTGTGAGTAAGATCATGTAGATCAGATTAGGTCTGGTCCGGGAGCACACGCTGGTTACACGCATTGCCACATGCACCATACTGTGGAATTGCCTTGGGTACCATATAGTGCAGCAGATAACTGAAACAATCGTGCATATGGTGATACAAGCACCAAAGTTGGCACAAATACTGCTTAGACATTACCCTTTTGGATAAACCGACTGGCCACTTGAATTTTCAATAGGCAGCCAGGTAGGGGTCAGTTGAAGAATTACACAGGGGTCAAAATAAAAAAATGCTCAAATCATTTTGAAAACTACACTACATTATTTGTCTGATTGTAAAGATTCCAAAAAGGTATAGTTTGGACTATTTATGACTGAATGATCAGGAGTTATGGGGTAAAAACAGCAAAAATGGTGATTTAATAAATGGAATAGTTTTGATTGTGTTGAATGTTTGGTCTTCAAAGTAAAGGTCAAACAAGGTCAACGTCCATTAGATTCTATTACATGTTACATATGTTACCCTGTAACATGATAACTAAGCATGATACATGGTCCAAACTATTCCTTTTTAAAACCCTGTTACCTCAACTAATAATTTGCATAATTTTTTACCAAAATTGGAGCAACTTTAACTTTTGACGCCTGTACAAACTGACACTGACCTTTGTCACCATTTTTGCTGTTTTTACTCCATAACCCCTGATCATTCAGTCATAGATAGTCCAAACTATACCTTTTTGGAATCTTTATGATCAGCCAAATAATGTGGCATAGTTTTCAAAATGATTTGAGCATTTTTAATTTTGACCCGTGTGTAATTCTTCAATTGACCCCTACCTGGCCGCCTATTGAAAATTCAAGTGGCCAGTCGGTTTGTTCAGAAGGGTAATGTCTAATGCCACGTTCACACCAGACGCCACGCGAGCGACGGCAGCGGCAACAGGTTGCCATGTAATCCATTTGGAAGGACGCGCTGTGGTGCCACAAAAGTTTAAGCCACGCGATGGATGCGAATAAAGTGATTTTGAGCGATTGGCGCATTTGTGGCGCGATATCACGTCGTGTCGCCCTCTTCCCCAAGTTGAAAAATCTGAACTTTTTCATCTTGTCGTGCCGCAATGACCAATCAGGGACTGGATATGTAGTGACATGGCGATGTCTGGAGTTTTTACTTGATATGGACATGTCCTGTCTCTGGCAATCAGCCTGTGAGCAGGATTTATGTCCATTTTGTCCTTTTATTTAACACAGTTATGACAGAGTTGGAGAGGAGAGCGAGGAACTGCAGCAGCCAGTTTTTTTTTTCACATGTGCGCGCACAAACAAATTGTCCGTGAAGATAATTTTGTTAACTACACAGATACGTAATAAAACAAATGGTGATTGGTTTATAACACAATTATGAGTTGGAGGGGAGTGCGAGGAACTGCAGCAGCAGCCAGTTTTTATTTCTTTGTTCACATGTGCGCGCGTGAATGGGACAGGAGGTCTTCAAGCTGGGTCCTGGAGAGGCGGAAGTACAACTGGAAGCCACCGTCATCCAGATGCAGCTTCTGCAGCAAATGATGAATTTGTGGCGTCACGTAGTGTCCGGTGTGAACACGGCTCAAGCAGAGCGACACACCGGGTGATGGTGGTGCATCCATCGCCAGGCAAGGGATGCAAATTTGTGGTGTCACGTGGCGTCCGGTGTGAACACGGTATAAGGAGTATTTGTGCCAACTTTGGTACTTGTATCACCATTTGCATGATTTTGCTCTAAATATTCTGTTAGCCGCTGCACTAATATTGGAACCACCCCAACAAACAACTGGTCCATCCCTTCTTCGCGAAAGTAGCATCTATCTCCTGCAGCCAGGTAAAATGTGGAGGTCCTCTTGGCCTCCTCCAATTGCTGCTTCCTCAAAACTAAAGCACCTGTGTGCTGGATCATGCTTAGCTGACATTCCCTCACAACCTGAGACTCATTTATGCGGTACTCAAGGATCCTCCAAAGAGACCTAGTACCAAAGACGTTATGGCCTCACATCACTGGTTAGTGTCCATGTCTCACAACTATAAAACAGGAAGCACCAAGACCCTAAATTCTTTGACTATTATTCTCCTTCAGGGGTGTTGGCATCCCAAATATACATGGTTCAGTGCTCATCACTTTATGACTGTCAAATTCATATGGAAAGACATATGTTCAAGCTTTGAATTTTTCCAGTTATGTTTGTGTCATTGGAGTTGAACTTTGGTTGGAGTTTTACTGTTGGTACAATTGTTTTGGGGGTAGAAGTGAACACTCCAGTGCTGACCAAACAAATGCTTAGAGGCCTTTGGGGTAGCTTGAAAACTGTTGGAAAGCAACCCATCCAAAAACGTAAGGAACTTGAATTTTTTTTTTTTTTTGCTGATCTTCACCAGGCTTCTCCACCATTTGCTGTTTCACAGTTGTGAATCTCATGCCATCTCACAGCCTGTGACGTGCACGAGAGGTCTCTTTCAGCAGAGTTGCGGTTCAGGGCACAGTGTAAACAAACCTCGTGAATTACAGACAATAAGACAACATCGGGGCACAGCAGAAGTCCATCATAGGTGTTACACCTCCTCTAGATGACCCTCTCAACTTGGGAGAATGTATCATCATCACAATCGCCCATGAACTCGCTAAATCAATGCCATCCACATCCTCACTTGCCATTGTTTACATGCGCTGTGAGATGCCGTAACTTTGCTGGCGCCATAGTGCATTCTGGGAAATGCAGGGGGCCTCCAGGGGGATTATGGAAAACTTTAAAGTTCCGAATTGTTACATTGTAAGATTAAAGGCATCAGAGTCCTGATGCACAAACTGTCGGCTGGACACACCACAATATAAATGTACAAATAAATATACATACATCTGTTGGTGATTTTGACACTACATGATTTCATCATATGACTTCTGTGTGACTTCATTATGAAGTCTTTCATAGCAATTCACAAGGTGAGACATTTGAACACTATATTTAATTCCATGCACATGCAAATAAAAACCCAGATTTCATTTATGGATCATATTAATTTCATGGGGTGAATTTATATTGGATGAGTGTAAGAAAAAACTTTTTTTTTTCTTCATCTCAACAACCAAGAAGCTGAGATAGCGCAAACTTGGTGTGGAGATACTACTTGGATAGATATCTAGAGGTGATTAGATTTTTGAATAGTTTGGTGAAAAAGTCAAAAGTCACAGTTAAGGAAAACGTTGTTCAAAAAACACCTTTTTCTGTATCACTCAACAACAAAGAAGCCTAGATTAATGATCTAAAGCAGATATTGATCAGCAAAATTGTGAAACCAGGTGGTTCATTGGAGCTTGTGGTGGCTGCAGATCTGCAAGGAAATGGAAACAAAGTATCAAACAAGAATCAGAATCACGAGGGGTCCAGGAATGAAAACAAAACAAGAAAATGAGAGGCCAACTGTATCACACAGAGTGGAAAAATCTGGCTGCGTCCTCCTGCTCAGCCAGGCCTTAAGAAGACACCGCTAATTACTGACAGGTGTGTTGCACCCACAGGTGTTTCTCATAATCAGCTCCACTGGAGGGAAAGAGGGAACAAACACAGGCGAGCGGAAAACTGACCGCAACAGCACCTCCCTCCAAAGAGAGCTCCAGGTAAACAACCCAGAGCACCCGGGTGGACCCTGTAGAAGTCCCCCACCACTGAGGGATTGAGGATCAGGGAGTGGGAGATCCAGGACCGCTTCTCAGGCCCATAGCCCTCCCAGTCCACAAAAACTGAAGACCCCGTCCCTGGCCACAAACATCCACCATTTGCAGTGAAGGTCAGATGACCATCCACGAGAGGGGCGGGAGTAGGGGGACTGGGTGATGGGCACAGAGGGCTGATCCTGACCAAACATAGGCGAGAGACGTGGAATACAGCAGGATGAATGTGGAGAGTGCGAGGAAGGCGCACACCTCCTCCCTGGGCGAAACACAGGGGCCGGGGTCTGTCAGTGGTCTGCATGGCAGCAGGCCCGGTCCCAGGAACCGAGCAAGGTGGTAGTTCTCCAAACACCACGGCAATGGCGCAGGTGAGCCTGGACAGAAGGGACGGTTAGCTCCTCCTCTGTGAGTTCTGTTGCTGTTCATCCCTGAGAGGTATGCACGTATTCTGTCCAGGGCAGATGGTCGCACCAGGCTGCAGGGTGGTTGGCCATGTGTCAGTGCAAGAAGGATTCCATCTCCTGATTGACCCCCTCCGACTGCCTATTTGTCTGGGGATGAAATCCAGACAGCAGACTCACAGTTGCTTACAGGGCCTTGCAGAAGGACTTCCAGACCTGGGCGGTGAACTGGGGCCCCCAGTTCAAGATGTCTCCCAATGGAGTGCCATGCAGACAGAAGACGTGGTGGAGCCGGAGGTCTGCTCATTGGCAGATGGGAGCTTTGAGCAGGGGTTGAAGTGGACAGCCTTGGAGAAGCGGTCAGCAATGGTCAGGATGACAGTGTGGTCCTTGCAGTCTGCATATATAGAGGGCCACCAGATATGTTTCTTGACGAAGTGCAGTGAATGCCAGGATGACAGGTGAGATTAGATGAATGACAAAATTCAAGAACCTGAGATACTACAAAGGGAGGAGAAATCAAACAACCAGGTGGCCACCCACCTGGGTCAGGGCTTTGTTGCTGGGCTTCCTTAATCAGACTTTCAATGTCACAGGTGAGGTTCTCAATGAAAACAGAACAGTGAAGAATGGGTTCTGGGCCACTAGGGTCTGTATCCAAGTTAAACTGGCGGGAGAGGTCACCTGGTTTGCCATTTTGGATCTGGGTCTGTAAGTGATATTAAAATCAAACTGGGCAGAAAATAAGGCCCACCTGGCTTGGTATGTGTTTAATCTTTTGGTGGCTTGGATGTACGGAATGTTCTTGTGATCTGTCCAGACTATAAACGGGATAGTGAATGACTTCAGCCAGTGCCTCCATTCCTGCAGTGTCTCCTTAATGACTAACAGCTCTCCATTTCCAACATCATAATTAACCTCAGCTGGGGACAGACGGCTATAAAGCAATGCACAGGGGTGTTGTTTATTGTCAGGCCCTACCTGGGACAGCATAGCTCCGACCCCGCTGTCAGAGGCATCGATCCCTACAAACTGTGGGGCTGGATCAGGTTGTATGAGAATGGGGATTTGGAGAACAGCTGCTTTAAACATAAAGAATGCCTGTTCAGTGATGGCGATGGTAATCACGTTGGCGTTGGCCATTCACTGATTGCCATGATTTTGTTTGGGTCTGGCCTTATCTGTCCTTGTTCAATGATGAACCCTAAAAAGGCAATGGATGGGAAATGGAAGGTGCACTTCATGGCCTTGACGAATAACCAATTCTCCCACAGCCACTAAAGGACCTGACAAACGTGTCTTTGACGTTAAATGGACTGCATTTATATAGCGCTTTTCCATCTGAATCAGATGCTCAAAGTGCTTTACCTCACATTCACCCAGATGTCAGGGTGCTGCCATACAAGGCGCTCACTACACACCGTGAGC
This sequence comes from Thalassophryne amazonica, assembly GCF_902500255.1. Lineage (NCBI taxonomy): Eukaryota > Metazoa > Chordata > Actinopteri > Batrachoidiformes > Batrachoididae > Thalassophryne > Thalassophryne amazonica. The sequence continues at coordinate 35,707,594 of NC_047116.1, read as the reverse complement.
AATAGGGGATTAAAGGCCTTGCCCAGGGGCCCTTAGTGATTTTTCCAGTCAGATGGGGATTTGAACCCATGATCTTCTGGACTCAAGCCCAACACCTTAACCACTAGACCATCACCTCCCCCACGTTCTTTGGAGTTCTTAGAAAAGATAAGAATATCATCCAAATAGACCACAATGAACCGATTGAGAAAGTCCCGCAGGACATCATCAACCCATGCCTGGAAGGTGGCAGGAGCATTGGTGAGAACAAAGGGCATAACAAGATATTCAGAATGTCCCAAGGGGGTGTTAAATGTGGTCTTCCACTTGTCCCCCTCTCTGATGCGAGTTAATGGTATGCATTACGGAGGTTGAGTTTAGTAAACACTGTGGAACCATGAAGAGGTTCAGAAGCGGAACTGATGACCGTTATGGGGTACCTGTTCTTGACAGTGATATTGTTTAGTCCCCTGTAGTCAAGACAGGCAGAGGGTGGTGTTCTTCTTAGCAGCGGGGAAGAAACAGGCACCCATCGGAGAAGATGATGGCCGAATTATACAGAAGAACAGGGATTCCTGGATGTACTGCTCCAATGTGCCATAGATTCACGTTCTAAACGATTAAGGTTATACAACAATTTTCAATTTATTTTCATTTATATAGCGCCAAATCACAACACAACCTTTCTGATGGCAAGGTTGTCCCAGGGAAACAAAATCATCGATGGAGCAGTCATAGGGATAGTGAGGTGGTAAAGGCAGGGCTTTATTTTTGCTGAAAACCGGGATGAGGCTGTGGTAAACATGTGGAACAGCGGTCAAATCAGGTGGATTTGAGTTTGAGGGTGACGACTCTGAGTCTATAACCGGAACCACTGATCTTAAACACTGGGTTAGGCACCTCTCACTCCATTGGCAAACTTTCCCAGTTGGCCATTCAAAAGCTGGGTTGTGGGTGATGAGCAAAGAATGTCCTAATACTACTGGAGTGGATGAGGAATAAACAAAGAACTGAATGCCTTTATGATGATTACCTAAAGTTATTAAATGGATGGTCAAAAACATTCTGGAACTCTGCCAAGAAGGCTTCATACAACATGAGGATGGGAGACTGGCCCTTCTACAGGGCTTTCACCCAATCCCCCCCACCCCCCGAGTAGACTCATCAGGTAAGAAACTGTGCTTCTATCTGAGAAGACTTTTGAAGGTCTGTGGAAAAAAAAAACTAGGGAGCATTGTAATAAAAAGGAGGAATATGTGTCGACTTCCCGAGAAGGGTTCTGGGTTGCAAACTAAAGAATCCTGAAAGGGGAGTCGGGTGAGCTAAATGGGTTAACTCCCTGGGGCTGACGCCATCGTATATGATGCTAAGACTAAGCTTTACTAAATTCTAAATAACGTTTTAATGATATGAGATAGAAACTTACTTTTTTTTGCTGAAAAGTTAACTCCGCTGACTTTCAAGCCAGCCATCGGCCATCTTTGTGCTCCTCATAGAAGCTGTGTGATGACGTGCACAATGTGAGTGTCCAATCAGAATTGATTCACCGTTACATGGTTTTCCAAAATCCAATTGTAGGGCAGATTCTCCTCACGTGAAAAGCCAAACATCATTTTCAGGAGTGATATGTTACTAGTTGGCCTGTTTGAATAGCCCCCTGGGTGCTCCAATGAGCACATACTATTGGGCTCCAAATGCACCCTGCGCCATTATTATCACTGAAAGCAGATGGAGAGCCCATGATGACAATCTCACGGGCTCAAACAAAGAGTGTGTAACTATCAGGATTGCTCCACTAGTTTGCATGTGAATGTTACTGGATAACTCTGATGCTTTTACCATGAAGACAAAAAACGCATAGACCATTTTGTATATATTGTTCAAAATGTGCATTTGTGTTTATTGTTTGAACCTTTTTGTTGTACAGTCTTTCACACAAGACCTCAAATTACCTTTATAAAGTGTCAAAACAGTTGTTTATTATAGTTTGCTGTGTGTTTTGAATAAATGTGTGTGGAAATTTATTTTCCGCTTTACTTTTTCCTTCCTTATTTTTGATTGTGAACCTTTATTACACTTAGAAAACACAACAAAAGCATATATACAGTGAGGAAAATAAGTACTTGAACACCCTGTGATTTTGCAAGTTCTCCCACTTAGAAATCATGGAGGGGTCTGAAATTTTCATCTTAGGTGCATGTCCACTGTGAGAGACATAATCTAAAAAATAAAAAAAAATCCGGAAATCACAATGTATGATTTCTTAATAATTTATTTGTATGTTACTGCTGCAAATAAGTATTTGAACACCTGTGAAAATCAGTGTTAATATTTGGTACAGTAGCCTTTGTTTGCAATTACAGAGGTCAAACGTTTCCTGTAGTTTTTCACCAGGTTTGCACACACTACAGCAGGGATTCTGGTCCACTTCTCCATATAGCTCTTCTCTAGATCTTTCAGGTTTGGAGTTTCAGCTCCCTCCAAAGATTTTCTATTGAGTTCAAATCCGGAAATCACAATGTATGATTTTTTTAAAATAACTTATTTGTATGTTACTGCTGCAAGTAAGTATTTGAACACTGACCAACCAGCAAGAATTCTGGCTCACACAGACCTGTTAATTTTTTTTTTTTTAAGAAGCCCTCTTATTCTGCGCTGTTTACCTGTATTAATTGCACCTGTTTGAACTTGTTACCTGTATAAAAGACACCTGTTCACACACTCAATCAATCACACTCCAACCTGTCCATCATAGCCAAGACCAAAGAGCTGTCTAAGTACACCAGGGACAAAACTGTAGACCTGCACAAGGCTGGGATGGACTACAGGGCAACAGGCAAGCAGCTTGGTAGAAGACAACAACTGTTATGATTATTTATTAGAAAGTGGAAGAAACACAAGATGACTTTCAATCTCCCTCGGTCTGGGATTCCATGCAAGATCTCACTTTGCGGGGTAAGGATGATTCTGACAAAGCTCAGAACTACACAGGAGGACCTGGTCAATGACCTGAAGAGAGCTGGGACCACAGTCACAAAGATTACATTAGTAACACATGATGTCCAGGCCCGTTTGAAGTTCACTATTGACCATCTGGATGATCTAGAGGAGGCATGGGTGCAGGTCATGTGGTCAGATGAGACCAGAATAGAGCTTTTTTGAATCAACTCCACTTACCATGTTTAGAGGATAAGAACAACCCCAAAAAAAACATCCCAACCGTGAAGCATGGGGGTGGAATCATCGTACTCTGGGGGTGCTCTTCTGCAAAGGGGACAGGACGACTGCACCGTATTGAAGGGAGGATGGATGGGGTCATGCATTGTGAGATTTTGGCAAACAACCTCCTTCCCTCAGTAAGAGCATTGAAGATGGGTCATGGCTGGGTCTTCCAGCATGACAATGACCCCAAACACATAGCCAGGGCAACCAAGTGGGGGCTCCGTAAGAAGCATTTCAAGGTCCTGGAGTGGCTTGGCCAGTCTCCAGACCTGAACTCAATAGAAAATCTTTGGAGGGAGCTGAAACTCCAAACCTGAAAGATCTAGAGAAGAGCTGTATGGAGGAGTGGACCAGAATCGATACGATACACTTTATTATCCCCTTAGGTAAATTTGTCTTGTCCCTGCTGCATCCCTTCTGCAGTGTGTGCAAACCTGGTGAAAAACTACAGGAAACGTTTGACCTCTGTAATTGCAAACAAAGGCTACTGTACCAAATATTAACATTGATTTTCACAGGTGTTCAAATACTTATTTGCAGCAGTAACATACAAATAAATTTTTAAAAAATCATACATTGTGATTTCTGGATTTTTTTTTTTTTATGTCTCTCACAGTGGACATGCACCTAAGATGAAAATTTCAGACCCCTCCATGATTTCTAAGTGGGAGAACTTGCAAAATCGCAGGGTGTTCAAATACTTATTTTCCTCAGTGTATATATATTATGAAAGCACAGGTTGTCCTGAAAAAAAGGAGACATAAAACTTGATTGTGGGATGCAGGGAGAGCTGTTAACAGCAAAAATAAAACATTTATGCCAGGCGAGTGAACTGTCCAAAAAATGCCCTCGGACCCCAGAGGGTTAAGCTGTGGTAGAGGTTGTGCTGTGCTGGTAGCTGGGGCTAATCTGGAGAGTTGGTCTGCGAGAGTGGTTAAATGTGAACAGAGTTGCCTCACCTGTGCAGACAGACGTTGATTACTTTGACTGAGGAGTTTGATCTGTTGTTTGTTTTTCCCCAGTGACACTGCCCTGGCAGGAGAGGGTGTGGCCCAACTGGTCTGCCCCACCTGAGTCCATTGCAGCCTAGATTATTCTGCTGTGAAAACAGGCAGACAGGGGACAACTGGTTAGGACTCAAAATGCTACGAGGCGGTGAGCTGAGTGAAAGAGAACAGGTTTATTGTCAAATGAACATAGCAATATATGGAATTGGAGGAGGTGGACACTGGAGGACTGGATGGTAGGGAGTGAAACCAGGTGGGCCAGTGGAGCTGGTGGTGGCTGCAGATCTGCAAGGAAACAAAAACAAAGTATGAAACAAGAATCACAAGGGTTCAAGGAATGTAAACGACTAAATAAATGGAACAAGAAGCCAGCTGTACCACACAGAGAGTGGAATAATCTAGCAGTATCCTCCTGCTCAGCCAGGCCATGAGAAGACACAGCTAATTACCTACCGACAGTTGTGTTCCAGCAGCAGGTGTTTCTTATAATCGGCTGCACTGGAGGGAAAGAGAGAACAAACACAGGAGAGAGGAAAAGTGACCGCAACCCATACCACAACACAAATATTTGTTTCATCTTGTGAATGCCTGATTTTGTTTTCATGAATGAAGGTATTTGTATTCATTTTAAAGAAATGGGTAAATTGTCTATATCAAAGAAAGTGTGGGGGAAAAAAATCCTGGATATGCCCCCTTCATTGGATTTGCTTCAAAAGTCAATGCTTTCCTCCCTGACTCGTAGACCACCCTTCCACCAAGTTTCAACAAAAATTGGTTCAGTGGTCTTTGCATAATCCTGTTAAATGACAAACAGATCACCAGCCATGAAATCTAGGGTTGGGCAAACCAAGGAAAATCATTTGTCAACTAGCTACTAGGTACTAGCTAGTCATAGTCAACTATTATGATTATAGTCACCCCAACCCTAAGGAAAACATAACCTCCTTGGTGGAGGTAGTAACAGTAAAGTGATATTTAAGAACTCCTGGTTAACTTTTCAAAAAGAAGTTCAAACTACAGTGGCCTTGGTGGCCCCCAGAACCCTTCGGTTAACAAAAAGTCTTCACAAGCAACTGTCTGTCTTTCTGTATTTTATGTTATGGACATTGCGCAAACTCAGGGAGGTTCTTTTAAGGTTGTATTAACTCTGACTACAGCAGTCTTTAGGACTTCACATTCAACATGGCTATGTATATAGTGTATAATAAGAATGCTTACATTTTAATTTTTAAAACCTGTTGTTGATTTATTTTCTGAAGGAAATGGCTTGGACAAAGATTTAATGTCTTAGTTACATCACCTATACTTTTGGCCAAACTGTCTAACTAGCATAAAAACTTGATTTCCTGTTGGCGTTCATGTTGCCTAACTTCATTAGCTTGGACAAGTGGAGGTTATAAATTATGTAAGTCCATCTTACAGTATAGTCTTACCAGTGGGACCAGTGGGGACATTATCGCTATGGTCCCACTGTCACTTTGTGTAGTTGAGTATCCAGCCAAGAAGAATCACAAGGCAGGTATTTTATGTCTTTCAGGTTGGTAAATTTCTTGTATCACATGATTTCTTAACAGGAGGAGCTTGGAATATTCCTCCAGACAGTCGCTATGTGACACTGACCGGCACCATCACCCGGGGCAAGAAGAAGGGTCAAGTAGTGGACATCCATGTCACATTGACAGAAAAGGAGCTGAGAGAACTGGCCAAGTCAAAGGAACGTCTCGATGCAGAGTGCGAGGCTGGAGAAGGATTCAAGCGTTCATGCAGCCTCGGTGTGTGTCAAGGGCCCCATGTTGTTTTCTGGAGCATCTCCTGTGCCCCTGTGGTGTTTCTCCTCTCCTTCATCACCTCTTTCTACTATGGTACCCTCACCTGGTACAATGTCTTCCTGGTTTACAATGAGGAGCGGACGTTTTGGCACAAGATTACGATTTGCCCCTTCCTCATCATCTTTTACCCCATGCTCATCATGCCCATGGCACTGTTGCTGGCTCTGTACTCTGCTGTGGTTCAGGTGTCCTGGGCCTTCAGCGAGTGGTGGCTGGCGGTGCGAGACTTGGAGAAGGGCTTCTGCGGCTGGGCCTGTGGGAAGCTGGGCTTAGAAGACTGTTCCCCATATAGCATAGTGGAGCTGCTTGACTCTGACACAGTATCTGGAACTTTGCAGAGCAAAGCTGCCAGTGAACATGCCCAGACATCATCAGTGTGAAAGGGGGCATTGAGTTCTAAGACACATATTAACTAAGGCCTAAATCAAAGCTGCCAACACTTTCAACATGATTAAGGTTCAACATGGAGAAAGTTCTTTCTATTATAGCAAAGCATACTGAACAAAGCACTCCATGCAACAGCAACAATATGACAATATATTGAATTAGGCATGCAGCATATCAATGGTAATCTCCTCAGCATGATATTGAGAATGCATAAGATCTTTTCTTTTAAATCTCAGTTTGAGAGACAGACAGATTTTTAAAAAGTGTATGATCTTTAAATAATTCATTTGCATTTTATTGCATCAAATGAGTATGAATGAATGAATGAAAACTGTTTATTTCGAACATTTGATACAACAACAATTACAAGATAGATCAGTAAAGACAACAACAAAAAAGTTCCTACTGTGTACCCAACATGTCCGAAAAGTATTTGACACAATAGAAAAACAGACCTTAATATTCGGTACAGACACCTTTGTTTGCAGTTACAGAGGTCAGACGTTTCCTGTAGTTCTTGACAAAGTTTGGATCAAATACTTAATTTGCCTCATAATATACTGCATCTAGAAAGTATTCACAGCGCTTCACTTTTTCCATATTTTGTTAATTTACAACCTTATTCCAAAATTGAATAAATTCATTTTCCCCTCAAACGTCTACTCTCGAGTTCCCATAATGACAACATGATTTTTTTTTTGTAGATTTATTAAAAATATAAAACTAAGAAATCACATGTACATAAGTATTCACTCCCTTTGCTCAGTACTTGTTGATGCACCTTTGGCAACAATTACAGGCTCAAGTTTTCTTGAATATGATGCCACAAACTTGGTGCAACTATCTTTGGGCAGTTTTGCCCATTCCTCTTTGCAGCACCTCTCAACTCCATCAGGTTGGATGGGGAGCGTCGATATGCAGACATTTTCAGATCTCTCCAGAGATATTTAATCAGATTCAGGTCTGGGCTCAGGCTGGGCCACTCAAGGACATTCACAGAGTTGTCCAGAAGCCACTCCTTTGATATCTTGGCTGTGTGCTTCGGGTTATTGCCCTGCTGAAAGATGAACTGTTGCCCCACTTTGAGGTCAAGAGTGCTCTGGAGCAGGTTTTCATCCAGGATGTTTCTCTCCATTGCTGCATTCATCTTTCGCTCAATCTTGAAGAGTCTCCCAGTTCCTGCCATTGAAAAACATCCCCACAGCATGATGCTGCCACCACCATGGTTCACTGTAGGGATGGTGCCTGGTTTCCTCCAAACATGATGCCTGGCATTCACACCAAAGAGTTCAAGCTTTGTCTCATCAGACCAGAGAATTTTGTTTCTCATGGTCTGAGAGTCCTTCAGGTGCCTTTTGGCAAACTCCAGGTGGGCTGCCATGCGTCTTTTCCTAAGGAGTGGCTTCTGTCTGGCCACTCTACCATACAGGCCTGATTGGTGGGTTGCTGCAAAGATGGTTGCCCTTCTCGAAGGTTCTCCTCTCTCCACAGAAGAAAGCTGGAGCTCTGACAGAGTGGCCATCGGGTTCTTGGTCACCTCCCTGACTAAGGCCCTTCTCTCCCCCGATCGCTCAGTTTAGATGGGCAGCCAACTCTAGGAAAAGTCCTGGTGGATCCGAACTTCTTCCATTTACAGATGATGGAGACCGCTGTGCCCACTGGGACCTTCAAAGCAGCAGAAATGTTTCTGTACCCTTCCCCAGATTTGTGCCTTGAGACAATTCTGTTTCAGAGGCCTACAGGCTTCATGCTTGGTTTGTGCTCGGACATGCACTGTCAAATGTGGGACCTTATGTGTAGACGAGTGTGTGCCTTTCCAAATCATGTCCAGTCAACTGAATTTACTCCAGCTGGACTCCAATTAAGCTGTAGAAACATCTCAAGGATAATCAGTGGAAATACGATGCACCTGAGCTCAATTGTGAGCTTTTTTTTTTTAAATAAATTTGCTAAAAAAAAAAAAAATCTTTCACATTGTCATTATGAGGTATTTTGTGTAGAATTTTTAGGGGAAAAAAGGAATTTCAACCATTTTGGAATAAGGCTGTAACATAACAAAATGTGGAAAAAAGTGAAGCGCTGTGAATACTTTACAGATGCACGGTGTATGAATAAATAAATAAATAAATACTCACTCATCTTCAACTGTTCACTCCAGTTAAGGGTCATGGGGGCTGGAGCCTGTCCCGTCAGTCATGGGGTGTGAGGCGGGGTACACCCTGGACAGGACGCCAGTCTGTCGCAAGGCCATACAGGTTGTATGCAGTAAGCCGAAGAGTGGCCTCTTTATCCAAACACAAATGCAAACAAATCAACAATCCATATCTGATAAAACAACAAGGAATCGTAATCAGTTGAATTGTTTCAGTTGTGCAGGTCAACTGCAGAGAGCCACAAAGAGGTTTCTTCACTAAGGGCCCTGTCCCACTGGCATTTAGGAGGATTTGCGCATGAAATGAGGAGACAAAAGCTGAGCGTCCGCAACAAAGGTGGGCGGAAATGACAAATGTCCCGGGGTGGATCAGCGAATACATGGGGAAGAAAAGCGGATATAACAGGGAACAGAAGCGAAGGCGACCGCGGAGGCACCCCCATGAGGGGCACAGCGGCCGTGATGAACTCGCTCCATCCGTGCCCACTCTGTCTGCATGCGCGACATACAATTTGCGACCGTGATGTGGCCGTGCTGGGCATGCATCATATCTGTTTTGCACGCTGTCCCGGTCCGCCGCCAAGTTGTGCCAACCCGTCGGTTGCGGATATCAGCGGATGACAGGGAATATGCAGCGCGTTGGTTGTGTATGTCCTGCGTATGTCTTCAGTATGTGTTCAGGCAGTGATGCGGATCTCAAAGCGGCTCAAAAATCCTGCTGCGGACATGCGTGCCTCTGCGGATGATCACGGACGTGTTCGGATGGCAGCCGACTCATACAGGAATGTTACACGGTTATTGCGGTTGTTTGGCGGATGTGGGCCACTTTTGTGCGCATTCCATCCGCAAATCCTCCTAAACACCAGTGGGACAGGGCCCTAAGAATGAAATATAAAATCTAACAACAACCAAACCATGTTGAACAAACAAAACTGACAGAAATAATCATTTGAATGGTTTAAGTTGTGCATGTCAAGTGCACACAGCAATGAAGAGGTTTCTCCATCATGAGTGAAATATAAAAGCAAACGAGTGATAAAATCCAGTTAACAAAAATGACAGTGACAATCAGTTTCATGGTTTGAGTTGTGCGAGTCACATGCACAAAAACAGTGGAAAAACAAACACAATCAAGGTCCATTAAATGACACTGATATTGACAATCACTTTAATTGATATCAGTTATTTACTAGGTTGTGTTCAGTGACCTACATCCATTTATATCAGGTAATGTTTGACGTGAAACAGGTAGCGTTAGAAAGGGATCCCTCAGCCACACAGTGGTGGTTGCCAACACCTTGTTGCTGCAATGACATCCAGGGCCTCCCTGCCCCAAAAAACCCAAAACCCCCAAAAAACAAAACATGAAAAATCACAGAAAAGCCTCCTATGAGTCACCTTGAATTGATGGTCTAGTGGTTAAGGTGTTGGGCTCGAGTCCAGAAGATCATGGGTTCAAATCCCCACCTGACTGGAAAATCACTAAGGGCCCTTGGGCAAGGTCTTTAATCCCCTATTGCCCCCGGTGTGTAGTGAGCGCCTTGTATGGCAGCACCCTGACATCCGGGTGAATGTGAGGCATAATTGTAAAGTGCTTTGAGCGTCTGATGCAGATGGAAAAGCGCTATATAAATGCAGTCCATTTACCTTTAGACAACCTCAGGATATCACAACCATTATCCAGAGCACGAGGCAGGCACATATCCATTCTGTTCTGCTGCTGTGACTGCTGCACAAATCAGAAGACATTACACTAACTGAATTTGGCTGAGGGAAGCTGGTTTGCATACCTGACCAGTTTGTTGCCCCAGAAGGAAACAAAGTTTTTGAGAATACAAACTCCACAGCATGAATGTTATTTCCGGTGGTTAGGTTTGCAATGAACTGTACCAAGTTTAAGTAAATGTGAGCATATTATGGTAAGAAATATCACATCAGAGTGTTGCATTGGAAGTTTTGCTCTGTATATTTGAAATTCTCTTCTTGGTGCTTTATTGTAATTAACATCATGATGTACACTGCCTGAATTGTCCTGAAATGCTGATCTATTGTTACGGATTTAATACAATATTATTAACCTGGCTATATAAATGAACTGAGAGAGGAGATGAAATACTCCATTATTTTTGCTTTCAGGTTTTGGTGTGTCTCTTATAGTTCATGTCAGTTCTCTAAATGGCCCATGATTAGTTTTAACTACTGAACTCCTGAAGTCATATGGTTGAGGTTTGACTGAATTGGTTGTAAACACTGCATTCCGTTACACTATCAGAAACCTTGAAGTTGCACATCATCTGTAAATATCTGTAATTATGTAATCACTGCTTTTGTTCTCTACCATAAACGCATGAAATTGTGTAGCTGAAGCGGTCAATATCAAGTTGTGAAATTTTACTTCAGTATAAGAACTGGACAGCAAGATTACCAAAGTCTGAGACCATGCAGGGCTCCAGTTAGTCATTTAATTTCTTGTCATGAAATTACAAGCAAATTTGTTTGGGGCCATGCATCTATTAAAACTGTCCTAACTAATAGGTGTCTTGAGGTAGGACCTCTGTAAGGGGCACACAACCTCTTTATTTCCTGGGAGCCCCTGTATTAGTCAGGCCTCGTTTCCACATACCTCTGTGTATATGTGTGCTTGAAATGTCTTGAGTGCATTTGGAAAAAAAAAAAATTTTTTTTGAAGTGGATTTCACAAAATTTGTATGCATTGTGTGTCAGGAAGCTTTAGTCAGAAAGGAAGCTTGGGAAAGCTAACAAGCTAGCTCCTTCAATTCAGATGTTTCACTTTTGATTGTGAAGTTGTGCAAGTGAAAACATACAAGTATAGCAAGTTTAAGACCTGTGATATGAGTTACATTTTATAGCTATACAATCTAGACCGAAGCTTGGAGTGTGGTAACCAGTACTCTAGCAAAACAGTGAAATCATGAAAAAACAAACTAAATTAGCCTCTTACATTTGGCTTCTATAGTCAGTGGAAAGAAATTAATTTCTTTGCATAGAACACGGAGGCTGTTTGCATATATTACAGACATTGTACAAGTGGTATATGGAAAGCAGGTGTTAATCCAACAACAATTTGATTCTTAGTTCAAAAGATAAATCAGCAGTTCGTTGGTGAATTGAATTTCATCAATGTCATACTTGTGAATTTCATCAATGTCATGCTATGTTTATACCAACTAGAACAGGTGACAATGAGGGGTCTGTCATTTGGGCGAGTCAAGATGAAACAAGTCCATTTGTTTTTGAGTAAATGTGTGAACATTAGAACAGTCAGTGTTTGTGATCTAAAACCACTCGGATTGTTATCTCAGTTTTCGTTCCAGCAAAGAAGTTCATTGTTATTTTTCGTTTGAGAGCTCCTGGTGTCTATGTGGGTGTTTCCCCCCCCCCCCCCCCCCCCCCATGCTGATTTTAATTTATTTAAAATGTTTCCATCTGGTAGTTTATACTGTTGTGTTTTGTAGTCTCGCACCTTCAAGATAAATGTACTGTAAACTATTGATTGAAATACAGAGCAGATTGAACAGATGATGATGGTTTAATACATTTAGGTTTTATGATTTGACGTATTAAATGACCACTATTTTCTTATTGTCAAATATGTTGATTTTGTATGTATGTTACATTTACAGGATGCAAAATAAATTAAATCAGTGTTTTACACTATTATCTGTTTTTTGTTTGGGTGTTCTATATGTTATTTACACTGTTTCTAGTTATGGCTTGGAACAGATGGTGATTGGAGCCATTGGTTAGAAAATCTAAACGTCCCAGTTTAAGGTTAGCAGTGCACCAAATATATATGGTGGAAAAAAATTTAAGATGAGTGAAAAACACGGTTCTGTTTTTGTTATTTGGTTGAATGTATTTGTAGAAATCATTCAGTGCTCAGTGTGCTGGTAAACGCTGGAGGGCGCTTTTGACCTACATCTGATTTTTACATTGTTTCAGGTTTAGCAGCAGCAAAATCAATAATTATCGATGGGTTTGCACACAGAAAGCAAGTAAGGCGTTACAGTCAGTGGCTGTATTTTTTGTGTTTTTGTTTGAAATCCGGAGCGATACACCGGAACGGTTTGTTTCCATCCTGTTTTCTGCCCGGAGCCAAAACACAGTGACACAAAACAGTGAAGGAGGGGAAAGGAAGATGGCAGGAACCAAAGTAAGTCATTCTAATTTTGTTTCTTTTTGCGTGAATTCTAAAGTGTTTTGTCAATGTTTCGCGTGATAAATGTAAAAAATGTCGCCACTCGTTACTGTTTTAGCTTCAGATATGTGATGTTGGCAGACATGTTTCGACATGTAACTTGGTAAAGATTCGTCATTGATGAGTTTATTCGTTTTAAGTATTTTTATTGGATTTTTATCAACTGTTCCTTTCAGATATAATTATTGGCAGTTTTTCTTGTTTTGTGTTTAAAACTTTTTACCAAACCAGATACATTTTTACATTTTACTCGTACCAAATCACATAAAATTGATAAGGGATATGATAAATTTTAAATTGAATCGATTAATTCTATGATCCCGGGCTTTACTTTTATAATTTATTTTATAGTTCAGACATTCGTGTGTATCGTGACATTCTTACGAAGTGTGGAATCTTTTACATCAGTCACGGTTGTTTTATTTATTCAAATTTTATTATTAAAATGAAGTAGTGCCCTTTTAAATAATCACATCAGAGTCATTTCCAAATAATAATATAATTGTGTTATACTCTTATTTTATATTATGGAACAGTATAATCAAATCAATAAAGTGAAGAACGTAAATAAAAAAAGTGTGTTGTGTGGTGTTTGTTTTCTGTAGTCAGCGGTGGTTCTGTGCATGGATGTGGGATTCTCCATGTCCAACTCTGCCCCGGGTGAGGAATCTTCCTTTGATCTCGCAAAAAAAGTCATCCAGAAGTTTGTGCAACGTCAGGTTTGTATTATAGATTTACAAATGCGAATCAGGAAGTCACTGGGATCATCAACATGCACTGAAAATGCTTTTTGTTTTCTGCAGGTTTTTTCTGAGACTAAAGATGAGTTGGCGTTAGTTTTATTTGGTACAGACTTCACCAAGCATTCGCTGGACCAAGATGGCCAATATCAACATATCAGAGTCCATCGGCATCTAATGGCGGCTGATTTTGAACTTCTGGATGGGATTGAGAATCAGGTCCATCCAGAGAGTCAACAAGCTGACTGTATCTTTTTGTTTCATGAATATTATCTTCTTCTTTCAGCTGCTCCTGTTTGAGGTTGCCACCTCTTTGACTTTGTCTCCAAACTGGCCTACCTGAGCTGTCCCTCTGATATGTTAACTTCTAATCATGCCTATCGTCGTCACTCCCAAAGAGAATCGCAGCATCTTCAGCTCTGCCTCCTGTCTTTTTGTTGGTGCCACTGCCTCTAAGCTGTACAGTGTAGCATCTTGTAAACTTTCCCTTTCTCACTTTTGCAGATATCCTTCTGTCACATATCACTCCTGCTACCTTTCTCCACCCCCTCCATCCTGCTTGTACTCTCTTCTTCAGCTCTCTACGACACTCTCCCTAAGTATTTAAACTCATCTACTATAACCACCACTACTTCTTGTAACCACACCTTTCCTCTGGGCCCTCTCTCATTCACACACATGTACGAGGGCTGTCCATAAAGTATAGGTCCTTTTTATTTTTTTCAAAAACTATATGGATTTCATTCATATGTTTTTACGTCAGACATGCATGAACCCTCGTGCGCATGCGTGAGTTTTTCCACGCCTGTCGGTGACGTCATTCGCCTGTGAGCACTCCTTGTGGGAGGAGTCATCCAGCCCCTCGTCGGAATTCCTTTGTCTGAGAAGTTGCTGAGAGACTGGCGCTTTGTTTGATCAAAATTTTTTCTAAACCTGTGAGACACATCGAAGTGGACACGGTTCGAAAAATTAAGCTGGTTTTCAGTGAAAATTTTAACGGCTGATGAGAGATTTTGAGGTGACACTGTCGCTTTAAGGACTTCCCACGGTGCGAGACGTCGCGCTGCGCTCTCAGGTGGCGTCATCAGCCTGTTTCAGGCTCTATTGATCCAGGACGTCGTGAGAGAACAGAGAAGTTTCAGAAGAAGTCGGTTTCAGCATTTTATCCGGATATTCCACTGTTAAAGGAGATTTTTTTAATGAAAGACGTGCGGACGGGTCTGCGCGTCGGGACGCAGCCGGCGCGGAGCGGCGGCACAGGAAAAACACCTCCGTGTTGATAACCATTTGTAAAATCCAGGCGGCTTTTGATGGCTTTCAGTGGAGTGAGTATATGAGAAATTGTTTAACAGCTGGACATGTTCCAACTTCTCCTTAAGGCTTCCAACAGAGGTGTTTTTCCTGTGGCGGAGCGTCGCGCGGACCCGTCCGCACGTCTTTCATTAAAAAAATCTCCTTTAACAGTGGAATATCCGGATAAAATGCTGAAACCGACTTCTTCTGAAACTTCTCTGTTCTCTCACGACGTCCTGGATCAATAGAGCCTGAAATGTGGAGGTTTTCAGCTTGAAACAGGCTGATGACGCCGTCTGAGAGCGCTGTGCGACGTCTCGCACTGTGGGAAGTCCTTAAAGCGACAGTGTCACCTCAAAATCTCTCATCAGCCGTTAAAATTTTCACTGAAAACCAGCTTAATTTTTTGAACCGTGTCCACTTCGATGTGTCTCACAGGTTTAGAAAAAATTTTGATCAAACAAAGCGCCAGTCTCTCAGCAACTTCTCAGACAAAGGAATTCCGACGGGGGGCTGGACGACTCCTCCCACAAGGAGTGCTCACAGGCGAATGACGTCACCGACAGGCGTGGAAAAACTCACGCATGCGCACGAGGGTTCAAGCATGTCTGACGTAAAAACATATGAATGAAATCCATATAGTTTTTGAAAAAAATAAAAAGGACCTATACTTTATGGACAGACCTCGTATTCAGCCTTGCTCCTACTGGCTTTCATTCCCCTTGTCTTCAGAGCATATCTCCATCTCTCCAACCTCAACTCAACCTGCTCTCTACTCTCACTACAGATCACAATATTGTCTGCAAACATCAGTCCAGAGACTCTTGTTTGATCTTGTCCGTCAACCTGTCCATCACCACTGCAAACAAGAAAGGAGTCAGCTGATCCTTGATGTTATCCCACCTCCATCATGAATGTCATTTCTACTGCGCATCTCACTGCTGTTACACTGTCCTTGCACATATCCTGCACTACCCTCACATACTTCTCTGCCACTCCGGACATCCTCATATAATACCACAACTCTGCTCTTGGCACCCTGCCATAAGCTTTCGCTAAATCCACAAACATATAATGCACCTACTTCTGTCCTGCTCTTTACATCTCCATCAATATTCTCAGAGAAAACATTACATCTGTTCTGCTCTTCTTGGCATGAATCCATATTGCTGCTCACATATCTTCATCTAATTTCTAAGTCTAGCTTCTACTACACTTTCCCATAACTTCATGCTGTGGCTGATCAACTTTATGAATCTGTAGTTACTACAGCGCTACACATTGCTCTTGTTCTTAAAAATCAGAACCAACCCACTTCATCTCAGCTCCTCTTGTCATATTTTTTGCATCACTTTCCAAGATTTTATTAAACAATCCGGTTAGAAACTCCGCTGCAATCTCTCCTAAACATTTCCCTGCTTCCACTGGAACGTCGTCTGGACCAACTACCTTTCCACTCTTCATCCTCTTCATAGCTGGCCTCACTTCATCCTTACTAACCTCTTGGACTTCCTGATTTACTCTCTCCACATCATCCATCCTTCTCTCTCTCATTTTCTTCATTCATCAGCTCCTCAGAATATTCCCTCCACCTTCTCACTCTCTTCACTTGTCAGCACACTATCATCTGCATCTTTTGTCATCATAAGCACTTATGCATTCTTTCCATTTCGGTCACTCTGTCTAGCCAATTAGTACAAGTCCTTTTATCACTTTGTGTTCAACTTCAGGTACAGTGCACTTTATCTCATCTCCTTACCCTTTGTCACATCTCTTTTTCACCTTAGATCTTCTTGTACTCCTGTCTACTTTCATCTTCTCTGTGATTGGCCCAATTCCTTTTTGCCAACCTCTTTCTCCAGTTGTCCAAAATCACCTCACCTCTTTCCAGTGCCCATGTCACCTCCTCCCCAAATTTTATTTATTAATTGTTAACTATTGGTTTGTGTTTCTGGGCTTCAGTTTTACACTATTATGTAATGACAAATGATTTTGAGGACTCAAAGGATTTTGAAATAATTCAGAACGTCTATTTTGATTTGGCACGATAGAAGTAAATTAAATTGAATTAAATCATATTCTCAACCAAAATTCCCGATTGTGTCACAAGGGCCTTCATTGACTCATGGCTATGAATCAGTGATTAGTTTGTTCAGCTTTGAGATACAGGGCAAAAAACCTCACCTTTGACCATCAAATATGGTGAAAACTTTCAAACTACAACATGTCTAAAACCTTTAGCCCACCACTACACTGTGCTCAAATGACATCTACCGTGTTGGATTTAATTAAGTTGTGTGCGCTGATGTTCTCTGTGCTCATGACTGAGAATCTGTTTCACCATAACTACTGATTAACAGGGCTGGATGCTCTTGTAGTTTGCATGGATCTTCTCCACTCAGAAACCAAGTAAGAAGCTGATTCCTTTACCATATCTTTCAAGTAATTCTTGGTCGTGACAAAGAAACAAACATTTTTCTTTCACTTCACTCAGGGGGAAGAAGTATGAGCGTCTTAACATTGCCCTCCTCACTGACCTCAGCACCCAAGCCAACCCAGAGCAGCTAGATGTAATTGTTGAAAATCTGAAACAAGCTGACATCACTTTGCAGTTCTTGTAAGGTTTACCAACCACAGCATAAAATTTACAAGCAAACATTTATTGTTATACATATGTGATGCTCCCTAAAACCTGTTAATATCAGTTGTTTACAGTGACATTTTATTTATAGCTTTGAAAAAGGCATGTTGCATAGTTTACATTTTAGTATTTTACTTTTCCTGTCACCAAACATATGTTTTTTTCAGTCAGAGTCCTTTGATTCTGAGCAGTACTTCAGTTTGGTTTCTCTCAAATTGGTCTCCTTCAAAGCTGTGACTCAAAACCTTTGAACTTCCAGCTTGCCTTTCCCCGTGGAGGATAATGAACGTGATGGAGGAGATGGAGACAGCAGAATGCCTGATCAGCCAGGTGCAGGCAAAGGCCTGTCCATGGAACAGCGTGAAGGTCTGGAAATGGTCAAACACATCATGCTCAGACTGGAGGAGGAGGATGGCCTGAATGAAACATACACCTTCAGGTTGGAGAGTTGTTACTGAAGACTGAATGTTTTACTGTCACTTTTTGCCTGTCACACATTGTATGTGTTTCTCTCGACATTGTCAGAGTAATGAATTCTGTCTTTCACTGATGTCATATATGTTGGTTTTGGATGTGCTTGACTCCTGTTGCAGTGATGCCATTGAGCAGCTGTGTAAGTTCAAATGTATTGAGCGGAGGCCTATGGCCTGGCCCTGTCAGCTCACCATTGGCAGCTCTCTGTCCATCTGTATTGTTGGATACAAAGCAGTAAGTTGACTAAATGTGCTGGAAGAATATACACCACCATTAAAATGTATTTTTTTCTGTTATTGATTTTTGGAGGCTAAATTATTTAAGATTTTCAAACAACATCACGCCTGTGAAAATTAAGCAGCATGGTGGCTTAGTGGTTAGCTCTGTTGCTTCACAGCAAGAAAGTCGTGGGATTGTTTCCCACCTAGTCCGTTCTGTATAGAGTTTACATGTTCTTCTCGTGTTCTCGTGGGTTCCCTCTGGGTCCTCCCACTTCCAAAGACATACTGGTTAGGTGAATTGAACAGTTAAAAATTGACCGTTGGTGTGAGTGTAGATGTTTGTCTGTCTGTATGTGGCCCTGGGACAGACTGCCGTCTTGTCCAGGATGTACCCTGTCTCATGGTGACCCTTGATTGGAGTAGGTGGGTATAGAAAATTAAATGTATTTAATATAAAACAATTTTAGATTAACCATTAAATACATATTTTTTTGCATCTAAGCTGTGAGTTTTTATGCAACCACTGTGGTCTCTGTGTATCATAAAGTGAAACAACAAACCACTTCCATGATGAGGGTACTTAAAAAAAGTTCGCAACCCCACCTGGAAAACATCACAGTAGGAAAGTTGTTCTTTCATTATTTTTCAACCTAGTCTATTTTCAATGTACTTGGACCATCAGTATTCAAGCTTTGCTATTCCTTTGTGGAAGAAGGTCACAGCTTGAGCCTCCAGATGCTTTTGTTTCAAGGTGAGGCTGGGAACTTTTTGAAGTGCCGTCGTACTTAAGAGATAAAGTCTGACTTGTGGAATTGTGGTTTTAAAGTCTAGAGATTTAAGTCTTCATGTGTTCCAGGTGACTGAAGAGAAGCTGAAGAAGACGTGGATTACAGTTGATGCTCAAACTAGCCAGAAAGATGATGTGAAGCGAGAGACCGTCTACTGCCTGGATGATGACAATGAGACAGAGGTGCAGAAAGATGACACAATTCAAGGTGAGAACACAAATTTCTTAACACCATCCAAGAAAAATCTGCCTTTTATTTATCCTTTAAACTTTATCTTTTCTCTCTTTGCAGGGTTTCGTTATGGAAGTGACATTGTGCCTTTTTCCAAAGTAGATCAAGAACAGATGAAATACAAGCACGATGGGAAGTGCTTTGCTGTTCTTGGCTTTACAAAACAGGACATGGTACACTACACCATTGTTAACTGAGCTTTTTAGCCTTATTTATTTATTTAGTAAATCTGACTGAAGTGGTTTTCACAGGTACATCGCCATCACTTCATGGGAAACAACGTCATAAAGATCTTTCCTGCGAGGGACGATGAGGTGAGAATGGTGTGAAAAGGTGTAGTGGCTGTGGGTTGGTAGTGGTCACTTTGTGTTTTTCTGCTGGTTTCTCTGAGCAGCATGCTGGAGTGGCGCTGTCGGCTCTCATCCGAGCGCTGGACGAGCTCAAAATGGTGGCCATAGTACGATATGTATATGATAGGCGCTCCAACCCCCAAGTGGGCGCTGCATTCCCGTGCATCAAGCTGCACTACGAGGTGAGAACACACTCAGTTGGATTGTCTTCACTGATTCTGTATGATGGCGCTAACGGCCCATCCTTGATATTCCACAGTGTTTGATTTACATCCAGCTGCCTTTCATGGAAGACCTCAGACAGTTTGCGTTTCCTTCTCTTGAAAACAAGAAGTTCACACCATCAGGTACAATTACTGCAAGTCAGAACGTTCTCAAAGCAGTGTTACATTACTGTGAAATGAGTGATAGGATTTGTTGCTCAACTCATGAAAACTACAATTTGCAAAAACGCAAAGTTTTTGCCTCACAGAATAATTTAATCCAGGGGGTTCTGAGTTGTTGAGGAAAGCCTCAAAGTAAACATTTGGTGAAAAATGTCACAGGCAACAAAAACTGTATGATCTTGATCTTGTTGAAATGATTTTAAAAAAGTATTCTGATGCTACAAGGCACATAGCGCTAGAATCATTATTATTATTAAAAAGAGAGAATAAAGGAATGTTTCTCAGCGTTAAGAAATGTCTGCTGAAGTGAAAATACAGGGTGCTCTTCAAAATGGGCTAGCCTTGAATGGATGAATTAATCCAGAAGAAGACGCTGTTCCTGCTGTAAATTGCATAAAGACGCGACTGAAAACTTTAAAATGGTAATGTGCACATCGACATCATTGCATGGCCATGGAGTTACAGAGTTGCAGGAGCATAAATCAGGCTTCAGGATTTTAAGGTACTACTCCACAGCAGATTTAGAAAAGAGTGACTCGACCAAATGTAATACACATGATGTCCAGCGCTTATTTAAGTCAGGCATTTATTTTTTCAGACGAAGTTTTGACCCAGTCATTAAATGAGGCAGGTCCTGATTCAAGGACAGGCTTTTAATCAAGGAAATAAGTAAGCTTAATTGGTGCTGGGGATTCACCGTAGATCGTTGGGTGGCTCCTGACTGTAACTAATCCGTTACATACATATAACAGATTTCGGCCATTTTATACATGGATTTTAGCAGTGGTGGGCACAGTTCCGCTAATCCGCTAACCACTAATTATCAAAGATAACTTTTTGTTCGTGCATTAGCTTTTCAGCTAACTTCAAAAACCATCAGTGGACCAATTAGCTTCCAATAAATTTAGTTCTGATAACCTTTAGACTGCTACCATTTTACGCAGTAAAAAAATAAAACGGGCGCACGTGTGCGAGAATGTATTTCAACCCTTTCATTCACGGTTCACCTTTCGCGGCCTATCGAGCCGTCCTGCCGTCATTTGAACGTTCAAACTTGGATAAGACGGCTGATTAAAACGGTGGCCGTCTTGTTCAAAGCCGTCTAAAATGCGCAGTTTACCAGAGGAGGTGTGTGTGTGTGTGTGTGAGACTGCGAACGGAGGCACGAGACGTTACATTCTGCTGAGAACCATCAGTGCACGTGACACAGCGAGCGCGGAGCAGAGAGAGGATTTTAACCCGAGTAAACATAAAAAAACAAAACAAAACAATAACAACAACAAAAAAAAACTACTTTTCTTTACTTTTCTTTTCTCTGCTCTTTCTCTACCGGTGTTTTTCTGACGGCACCATCCTGTTCACACCATGTGCGCGTCGTATACTGAATTTATGAGATCATGAGATAAAATAAACGGTCAAATATCCTTAAAAACATCCTTAAAAAATTAGAATATCTGAATGAACTGAGGAAAAATTACACAAACACTGGATAAAAAATAAACCCTGCTGCAGTGATGTTCAGAAGCACAGATCACAAAAAGCAGGTGAGAATTCTGAACTTTAACAGCTGCTATTTTCCAAAAGTATTTATTTGTTCAATCTTAAGCGATGAGGAGAAATAAATGACTTCATCACACTAAATGAACTGGAGTCAGAATAAAAATACAAGCTCCTGATTTTTTTTATTTTGAAAAGTTATTATAAGCTGCAGCTATATGTTTTATTAATTTCAAAGTGAGTTACCTCTTATTTTATTCTGATTTATTTATACAAAAATTATGGGGAGTCAAATCAGCCTGCATTGTTCTGTTCAGTTTATATCAGTTTTCCTGCACATGTCCAGGTATTTTTTCCTCTTTATAAGAGTTTGGTGTTTGCATTTGCGCCACAAAGTTTTAAAACACAATAAAATGTTCACACTTTTCTTTAAAGCAGTTCTGTAATTTCAGAAATGCAACAGAAACAACCACAAATCAGAAAAAGTTGGGACTATAAGTAAAATGAAGATAAAAATAAAAATGTTGCAGAGTTGTGTCTTGGTGGCTTCCCTCACTTGTCTCCTTCCAGCATGGACATTTAGTTTTTGAAAACTGCCTACCTGACACAGATTTACTATAAAGTACCACACTCTTTATATTTCTGAATGATTGATGATCCGACTAGTCGACTAATCGCAAAAATAATTGTTGACTAGTCGACTATCAAAATAGTCGTTTGTGGCAGCCCTATTTTCAAACCATCTCCCGAGATTTTCGAAAAAGGGGGTAGTTTTTCATCAGACCCCAGTAAAAAATAAAATTATAAAAAAATATCATGCAAAAAAGCCCATGATAGGGGGGTGATTGTCTGAAGGTTTTCCCTAGATAGGGGGTATATTTTCAACATGGGGAACAAGCATAGGTACCCCCTTGAATTGGGGAGTGGGGGGACCGGGATTTTTCTACTCAGGTTTGAACTTTGAGAGTGTTTACACACAAGAGAAAAGTGAGAAAATGTTCATGCCTGATTGAGAAAAGTGTATAAAGTGTGTAGTGAGGGGTTTTACAGCTTTAAAACATCTGTAATAATTGTAAAAAATAACACTGGCCACTTCGCGGATTTCGCCTATCGTGGGCTATTTTTAGAACGTAACTCCCACGATAAACGAGGGACCACTGTATATCCCATAGAGAAAACCATTCCCACATCTGTACAAATCGACAAGAGTGTGTGTGTGTGTGTGTGTGTGTGTGTGTGTGTGTGTGTGTGTGTGTGTGTGTGTGTGTGTGTGTGTGTGTGTGTGTGTGTGTGTGTGTGTGTGTGTGTGTGTGTGTGTGTGTGTGTGTGTGTGTGCTGTGGACCGTTGGTTGAATGTAGCTAAGCGTAGTAGGCGACCTGAGTATAAAAAGTGGGACGGGGATGTTATGTGTGTGTGAGGGTTTAAAATAATACAAGAAATACACAGCAAAATAATGAAATGGACAAAAGCAATGATGTAAATAATGATAGAAAAGGAAGTAAAAAACAATGAAATAAATACAACATTAGAATCATATAAAATGTGCATGTGTGTGTAGAAAAGGTACTCTCTGTACAGTATGTGTCTTTGCGTTAATAATAAAATTGTATCAAGAAATTTCACAGTGCTCCTAAATTTTTATCTGTGCTCCTAAATTTTTTCATTTAGGAGCACCTGTGCTCCTAGTGAAAAAGCTAAGCGTACAGCCCTGGTATGTATTTTGCCGCAGTGAGGCAGCTAAGAGGGGCTGAGCTCAACTCTACCACAGCAGAAGGGGTCTGGCCACCAGGCTGCCACACAAAAAAAAGCCAAAGGTCATTACCCTTGACAGCATACAGCGGTCCAGCCATGAGGCAGACGTTTTGAAAAGGAAAGCAGCATTGACTTATGGTTTTGATTTATAAATCAAATTAATCCGGATAGAATAACTACATTAATGTCAACTCTTAAAATGTACAAAGTGAAAATATACCACATATCTGTTAGTTTTAAAATAATGCGCTAATTCTGAAGATTTGAACATTAGCACACACAGATGCCCAAAGGGATTATGGGTAAACTCAGCCTCCGCTCACACTGATTGGCTGACTAATTCATTCTATGTAAAAGCAATACAAGTTAATTTAATGTGTGTGTTGGTGTTTACAAATAAATGGGTTTTGTAAAATATGACATTTTTTCATTTCTAACAAAAAAAAAGGCATTTCTAAAACCGAAAAGTCTGTTCATTGACTTCTGATTCAGGTCGACAACCATGTGATATAACCGGGGTCAAAATGCATAGAACACTACAATCTACTGCCATTATACGTTGTCGAATCACAACTTACCCATAATCCATTTGGGCATCTGTGTGTGTTCAAATCTTCAGAATTAGTGCAGTATTTTAAAATTAACATATATGTTATATTTTCACTTTGTACATTTTAAGAGTTGACATTAATGTAGTTATTCTATCCGGATTAATTTGATTTATAAATCAAAACGATAAGTCAAACCTGCTTTCCTTTTCAAGACCTCTGCCTCACGGCTGAACCTCTGTATGCTGTCAGGGTAAATTATGCTTCCCTACAGCAGTGGGCAGGACGCACAAAGACATAAGTGCTGACTCATTGGCTGTGTTTGGGTTTATGATTGCCTTTGATTTTGTCAGAAGTGCTGGCAGTGTTTAAACTCAAAATTGGCTTGTTAGTAGCTGAGAGTGTACTGCAGACAATACTGAAAGTTATTGGTTAGCGGTTAGCTATAGCTTCCGCTAAATTTTTTTGTGGTTTATCAGTTTAGCGGTATAAAAAATAGCTTTTCATTTAGCTGATTAGTGGTTATCAGAGCTAACTTTTTGGTTAGCTGTACCCGCCACTGGATTTTAGATATGGATTTTGTCCATTTTATGCATATAATGGATTTTGATTATAACGGACAGACTTCACTGGTCCACCTGAATCCATTATGTGTGAGTTTTACTGCATTTTAAATTGTTTGATGGAATGCATATATATTTTTATGATTTATTGGACTTTTAAGAGGATAATGGAAACATGAATTGTCCTGAAATAATAATGTATTTTTTAGTTTTTTTTTGTTTTGTTTTGTTTTTTGTAGCTGTTGTGTATTGGTTTTAGGCTCATCACAGCCCACCTTTCCCTTCACACAGAATATTACCTTTAATAAAACTATTCTATATGCATTATTATATAACTCTTTATATAATATATATATATTATATAACTCTATATTATAACTCTCTCATTACTCTTCTTCAACCGCTTATCCGGGATTGGGTCGCGGTGGCAACAGCTCCAGCAGGGGACCCCAGACTTCCCTTTTCCCGGGCCACATTGACTACCTCTGACTGTGGGATCCCGAGGCGTCTTCCCCGGGGTCTCCTCCCAGATGGATGTGCCTGGAACACCTCCCTAGGGAGATGCCCAGGGGGCATCCTTACCGGATGCCCGGACCGCCTCAGCTGGCTCATTTCAACGCAAAGTAGCAGCGGCTCCACTCCGAGCTCCCTACAGATGACTAAGCTTCTCACCCTATCTCTAAGGGAGACACCAGCCACCCTCCTAAGGCCGCTTGTACCCACGATCTAGTTCTTTCGGTCATCACCCAACCCTCATAGGTGAGAGTAGGAACGAAAAATGACCAGTAGATCGAGAGCTTTGCCTTTTGGCTCAGATCCCTTTTTGTCACAACAGTACGGTAGAGCGAATGCAACACCGTTCCTGCGGCGCCGATTCTTTGGCCAATCTCACGCTTCATTGTCCCCTCACTCGTGAACAAGACCCCGAGGTACTTGAACTCCTTCACTTGGGGCAAGACTGCATTCCCTACCCAGAGTAGGAAATCCATCGGTTTCCTGCTGAGAACCATGGCCTCAGATTCAGAGGTGCTGATCCTCATCCCAGCCGCTTCACACTCGGCTGCGAACCGATCCAGTGAGTGTTGGAGGTCACAGGCCGATGAAGTCAACAGGACCACATCATCTGCAAAAACCAATGATGAGACCCTGAACCCACCAAACTGGAAACCCTCCTCCCCCGACTACGCTTCAATATCCTGTCCATGAATATCACAAACAGGATTGGTTTACAAGGCGCAGCCCTGGCGGAGGCCAACCCCCACCGGAAACAAGTCCGACTTACTGCCGAGCACCCGAACACAGCTCTCGCTTTGTGAGTACAGAGATTGGATGGCCCTGAGAAGGGACCCCCTGACTCCATACTCCCGCAGCACCTCTCACAGTATCTGATCATATGGCTTCTCCAAGTCCACAAAACACATGTAGACTGACTGGGCATGCTCCCAGCAATGAAGAGCTGGTCAGTTGTTTCACGACCAGGACGGAACCCATATTGTTCCTCTTCAATCAGAGGTTCCATTATTATTATTATTATTATTAGTAGTAGTAGTATTAATGTTGTTGTTGTTATTATTATATATTTGTGCCTTATTAATCAATATGATAGTGAAACTTGGTGAAACAATAGTTGGGTCTGATTTGAAAATGTTTACAGTTTTGTGCATTTGTCACATACTTAGGCATTTTCATTTAGCATAATCCAGACGTTCCACTAGATGGCGCTATTCAGTCACATGATCAGTGCCAAATCTAATCTGTCACAGACAAAATGATTGTGGCTTCAGTTTAGAGTTGCAGCTGAAATATGAAAGCAAAGGCTGCTTCAGTCCAGAGGCACATGTTGGGCCAGAGTCTCTGGTTCTGAAGTACAGGTCTGAAACTTGCACAGTGGATGTATACCTGATTTTAAGGTATACCTGGTTATACCGTACCTGGTTTTTTAAGCTCTTTGCATCACTGACACAGTGTGTCCTTTTGTTAACAGAGGAACACCTGAAAGACGTTTGGTGAGGGGGGAAAAAGGAAATTGACATTTGTTTGCCTTATGATCCTCTAGATGCTCAGCTGTCTGCTGTGGACTCTCTCATTGACTCCATGATGTTGACAGGCAAGGATGAAAATGGGGAAATAAAGGACATGTTCAAAGTCCATCAGATTCCAAACCCCGGCTTCCAGAGGCACTTCCAGGTAGTGTAGTCCAGCGTGAATTCTGTGGCTTTGAAGTGCTGCAGCAGTGTATTCATTATATTTCAGTGTTGAGGGTGTCGGGGAAGTTTTTCTCCAAGTTGTTAACATCAGACAATCGGATTGCTTCCCCCTCGGCCTTCATGAGCCTCGGCCCCTCTGCCCAATGTCTTTCAGTGCCTACATCATCGGGCAGTATGCCCCGGCACACCTCTTCCCCCCATGGAGCCATGGCTAAAAGCTGCTCTTGAGCGCCCTGAGGCAATTAGTGAACATTGTCAAGCATCTCTGGACAAGATGAAGAGCATCTTTCCTCTCACAGAAGTGGAAAAGAAAAAGCAGCTGAAGACTAGTGCTCAGATATTTGGCAAAGAGTAAGTTTAGATTCACTATTTTGCTGTAGTTTAAAAGGTAAGTAAATGTAATCCAGAAATAATGTATTTCTTTTTTTATCACCTGATATGAAATCCAGGGGTTATAGCGATCAGCATGTCCGTCCATCTGTCCGTTTTTGCTTGCTAGTATGGTATCTCAAGAACCAGTTGACCCGTTTCATTCATATTTAGCATAAGGCTGTACCCTTATGCTAAATATGAATGAAACTGGTGATCCACTGACACTTTATATTACTGATTTGTGGGAACTAAGTGAGGGGGAATATCTTATCTTCTGGTGACTCATGTTTTTTTTTTTTTAAATGTCTGCCAAGGACGTAATAAAATCGTTGATGTTTATTTATTTGTCTGTCTGTCTGTTAGCAGGATTACGTCAAAACTACTCCATGAATTTTGATGAAATTTTCACCACAGATAGTTATTAGGCTGTGGAAGACTCCATTAAATTTGGGAGGTGATCCAGATCTGGATTCTGGATCAAGATTTCACTTTATGTAGAATTTGAAGGATTACATAAAAATGAAAACTCCACTGAATTTTTGAGGTATTCTGGATCAGGATTTCAATTCGTACGCTTCACTTTGTCAGATTTTGAGGATTACATCAAAACTACACATTGATGTTTGGCCTTGGAAGACTCCATTAAATTTTGGAGGATCCAGATCCGGATTCTGGTTCACAATTTCACTCTGTAGACTTTTAAGGGTTACGTCAAAACTACTTCAGAGATACGACATCATGATGTAAAACCAAGATCAGGAAGACAATATTTTGTTTCAGTTTATGAATTAAATATCAGATTGCAACATCTTGATCAGTTGGACCATTCTGGATCAGTGTGCAATTATTGCACTGTATTGTGGAATCCGGATCCAGGTAAAGTCCGGGTCACAGTGTAAATCACATCCCTTGGCAGACGTCAGAAATCTCAGATTGCTCTTGTTTAAAAAGTGTGCTTTCTGTCAAAGAAGAAAAAGTAAGTCCTTTATAGGCTGTAAAGCCTGGTGCTTATCTCTGGATTGATTACGTGGCGTCGAGCGGATGAGAGTTTACGACTCAACCCAGCTGGGACGCCAGTCTGACGCAGGTTACTTCCCCAGCCAAAGCGGGTACCTATTTACAGCTAGATGGACGGAGACCATGTAGATTAAATGTCTTGTCCAAGGACACAGACAGGTAGCACGAGCAAGATTCAAACCCACCTCTACATATTGGCAGGCCAGCTCCTTATCCATTCACCTACCTGCGCTACTACTCTGTTTTCTGTGAGCGCACTGATTATTTACATCATAATCCACGTTTAATGATTCAGACTGAATCGTTCCTTTATCCAGCACTGATCAGCCAGATGCCAAGAAGGAGAAGATGGATGAGGAGGAGGAGGAAGAATATAATCTGGCTGACATTGCTGAAGGCTCCGTTACTTCGGTGAGAAACTGAGATCACAGGATGACATAATCCTAAAGACATAAATACTGTCGACATAAATCAGACATTCCATTTAAAGTACTTCATAAAATGTTCTCATAAGGATATTTCAAAAGTTCCATTTCAACTTGGCCTTCACAAATATTTAAAACTTCACCAGGTGGGAAGCGTTGATCCTGCCCGAGACTTCCGCGCTCTGGTCAAGCAGAAGACTCTTCCATTTGGAGAGGGTGAGAAGATGTTCTTCTGTCTTTTGTGCCAAGATAAACATTTTGTCTAGTTGTATTATAAATTGTCATGACTCATGTTCAGCCCTTGTAACGTAATTGTGTTTATCTTTTTGTTTGGTTGCGCTGACCCTCACGTCCTTCCCAGTCTGTCAGCAGCTGACTTACAGGATAGAGCAGTTGCTTGGCAACAAAAACACACACTACTATATGAAAAGCATCACCTGCATCCAGGCTTTTAGAGAACAGTCAGTAAAGGTACTGTAAGTAAACGCGTCTGCTTTTGGCACTGTGTGGAAATGTTTATGCTGCCTAAGTGAAATAATGTTTGAGCTATCAGAATTTACAGTTTTAGTATTTGTTGTGGAGATTATGAGTCATCTTGTGAAGAGTGAAGTGGGTCTGTTAAGTTTCACACAACTTGAGCCGAAGCCATTTCTTGTGAAAGAATGTGTATATGTGTCATCTCCTAAATGGATTTTGAATGTTTATCTTTCCTGACTCAGATGGGGAATGCTGATCTGTACAATAGCTACCTCCAGTCGCTGAAAAGAAGCATCCCAAACAGAGGTTTAGATGTCTTCTGGGACTTGCTTGTTCAAGGTATTATAAGGCTGTGGGTTTCATCCTTCTTATTTTCTCCGTTTAGGTTACAAGATGAAATTTTAATGTTTTGTAAGTTTTAAAATATAATGCAATGCAAAAATACCCTCAGCCTTATGAGCATTCTTCTTTACAATTTGTAGTTGTTTAATTGGTATCCCAGTGCAATATATATATATATATATATATATATATATATCTTGTCAATAAAGCCCCTCTGTTAATCAGTCAATCAGAAAAAATATTTACATTTTAATGGCATCTGCAGGAGGGCGTGTGTGCGCATACATGAGCTTTTGAAAAGAGCGGAGGCTAGTTTTGAGTTAGCGGAAGTTAAGGTGCCCTGACACTTTTGATGGATGCACTTGAATGCACATCATCATGACGATCCCACCCTCTGTGTTCCCAGCTGGATGCTGTGCTTTGTTCCACTGGCTGCCACACGTTGTGTGCTGGACGCTGTGTACATAAAATACTTTCTTGTAGTGGATTAATCATTTTCTCTGCGAGTTAGCTGTTGAAAATGCTTCTAATCACTTCCGGAATCACACAGGAGCACTCCAGTTGCTGCTTTTCTCGCGCGCGGAACAAGGTGGAGAAAGCATTTGGAGCCATCTAAAAAGGTAATTATTTGTCATGTTTACATTGTAATGGCATGGTAAAACAGTTGCATGTTCTTTCCTTCTTGTATGTAGCTGTAAAAATACGTTTATGATGTTATAATCATTCAGATGAGCTGCGCTGTGATGCGGTGTGCTGATGCAACCACTCACACTGTTCACTTCTTCTTGTGCCATCTCACGCACCATCAAGCATCAACGTGCATCAGCATGTAGTGTTGGCGAGTAGATTGTGCAAGGTTCACAGCCATTTCACGTTTGTTTGTTTGTTGCATGACTGATGCGTGAGAGATTTTTTGAACATTTCAAAATTTCCTTTGCGCACATCTCATGCTCAGTCTACACGGGTTCACAGCAGGTTTACTCACCAGTATGACACACTGCATACGGGTGCGTGAATCAAAGTTGTGCAAGCGTCAAGGAGCCTTTAGCGTGCATGCTGACGTCTCGTAAATGAATCCAGAGGTGTATCAGGTTACAAAAACAGCATTTTCAGTTTTAGAAGTGTTTATTTCTCGCTAGCTTTTACATAAAATATGACAAAGAGGTTATATTTACACGCAAACAAAATGGAGTTTGCAGCTAGCTAGTCCAGCCACTGACATCAGGGTGCCGCTCTACTCCCCCCGCCCCTAAAAAAAAAAAAACCAAAAAAAAAAAAACAGAATGAAACAGAATGTGACTTTTTAACCTCTAAAAATAGGTCAAGGTTAGCCATCTCTGAAGGTCTGTGTCCCAAGGATGTTCCCTGTGAATTTGAAGACTTTGGCAGTAATAGGACGGGACTTACGCAGAGCACGGACGGACGCATGCACGCACACAAACTCTTCGCAATATTGGTGGCCATATTTGATGGCCACAGGTAATAAGTAAGAACAAAAAAGTAAGATGAAGCCAGAAATGAAAATTTAAGGCTGTTCTTGGATATCATATTTTTTTGTCAAACAGGAAACGGATATGCTTTATATATTGTAGATTTTGTTTGGTCATTTGATCGAGCAACAGTCGACCCTACACAAAATTCAGCCCGTTCAATAGGAAATCTGGTTGGGACTGTGCTGTTCATTGTGTATCCTTTGAATAAAAGTCTCCCCAACCCAATATCAGGGTGTTTGTGTTCCATCATGGAGTTTTGTCCATGCTTAAAACTATAGTATTTTTCTCATGTCAGCTAAGTTAATCTAGCTGCTGCATTCAGCATCAAGGTACTGTGAGAACATTGTTTGAAGCACCGTTGGCGGATGTTAGTTATCCATTGTGGTTATCCAGACACTTGTATCATTATCAATGTATGACATCAAACAGGTGATGTTACTGCAAGTTATCATTGCTAAGTTACCATGAAGTTAGCACTCTCGTCTTCTTGTAATCAATGGTGGTTGGCAAAATGGCATTACCACCACCCAGTGGATAGGAGTGTGTAGCAGCAGACTAACAAAGCAACAAATTTAAAGTCCTGTATTGGATGACTAGTGAAGGCTAAAAATACAAAAGCAATACTATTAAAATGTACGTACATAAAAAAGTAAAAGTACTCTTTATGTAAAATGGCCCAATTCAGAAAAATATAGGTGATATTACTGGATTATATATCTGATTATTACACTATACAGTAGTGTTCAGAATAACAGTAGTGCTATGTGACGAAAAAGATTAATCCAGGTTTTCAGTATATTTCTTATTGTTACATGGGAAACAAGGTACCAGTAGATTCAGTAGATTCTCACAAATCCAACAAGACCAAGCATTCATGATATGCACACTCTTAAGGCTATGAAATTGGGCTATTAGTAAAAAAAAAAGTAGAAAAGGGGGTGTTCACAATAATAGTAACATCTGTTGTTGACGCTACAAACTCAAAACTATTATGTTCAAACTGCTTTTTAAGCAATCCTGTGAATCACTAAACTAGTATTTAGTTGTATAACCACAGTTTTTCATGATTTCTTCACATCTGCGAGGCATGGAGTCAACCAACTTGTGGCACCTTTCAGCTGTTATTCCGCTCCAAGATTCTTTAACAACATTCCACAATTCATTCACATTTCTTGGTTTTGCTTCAGAAACAGCTTTTTTGAAAAGTTCAATTGGATTTAGGTCCGGGGATTGGGCAGGCCACTCCAAAACATTTATTTTGTTCATTTGGTACCAAGATTTTGCTCGTTTACTAGTGTGCTTGGGGTCATTGTCTTGTTGAAATACCAATTTAAAGGGCATGTCCTCTTCAGCATAAGGCAACATGACCTCTTCAAGTATTTTGACATATCCAAACTGATCCATGATACCTGGTATGCGATATATAGGCCCAACACCATAGTAGGAGAAACATGCCCATATCATGATGCTTGCACCACCATGCTTCACTGTCTTCACTGTGAACTGTGGCTTGAATTCAGAGTTTGGGGATCATCTCACAAACTGTCTGCGGCCCTTGGACCCAAAAAGAACAGTTTTACTCTCATCAGTCCACAAAATATTCCTCCATTTCTCTTTAGGCCAGTTGATGTGTTCTTTGGCAAATTTCTGTGTAGGCTCTCAGTTGTCCAGGTGGTTTCCATAGTAGAGAAGCTTGAATCTTCGACTGGACTGGGTTGCTTGACGCGAGGACGTTTCGCTTCAAATCGCAGAAGCTTCCTCAGCTAAAATTCTTGCTCTGGTGGTCTGACTTCTGTCTTGACTCTTGTAGAGAAGAATAATCAAGAAGTCACAAAAGCTGGAGTTTTAAATCTAACCAGACCCCTCCTACCGAGAGGCAGACTGCTATAGGCTGGTGACTAAACAATAGCTCTAATTAGCACCTATTGTGCTCTAGTTAGCACCCTCCTAATGACAGGGCAGCTGTCCCTCTCCTGATGGCTCCCTTGACGACTCTGCTGATGACATGAATGACTCATTACCATGAACAAAAGACTGAAACTGCTTTGACCTGAGTACCCCATTGTAAACAGGGGATAAAGCGCGTCTCAGACCCCCTCCCCGGTTAAGGCTGGGTTTCAAACGTTTCACAAAGAATGCCTCCTTGACCCCTCTCTCAAACCATTTCTTCTCTCTGGCTAATATTTTAACTTCCTTGTCCTCAAACATGTGGCTAGTGTCTTTAAGGTGGAGATGAACTGCAGACTGAGGTCCACTGGCGCCCTCTCTGCGGTGCTGGTATAGCTTTTTGTGTAAAGGTTGCTTAGTCTCACCTATGTAGTGTTCGTTACAGTTTTCCTGACATCTGATAGAATACACTACATTGCTCTGTTTGTAACTAGGGATCCTGTCCTTAGGGTGAACTAATTTCTGTCTCAAGGTGTTAACCGGTTTAAAGTAAACTGGGATTTTGTGCTGTCTGAAGATCCTCTGTAGTTTTTCCCCTACTCCTGCTAAATAAGGGAGAGACACTCCTCTTCTTCTTGTCTCCATCTCCTGTCTATCTGGTCTCTTTGTTCTCTGGGACTTCTGCACTTTGTCCAGGGACCATCGTGGGTACCCACATACTGTGAGGGCTTTCCGGACAAGTTGTTGTTCTTTAGCCCTTCCCTCTGCAGTTGTGGGCACCTGTAGGGCTCTGTGTTGAAGCGTCCTGATCACCCCGAGCTTGTGTTCAAGGGGGTGGTTTGGCAAATTGTAACCTCTTCTGCACATGTCTTTTATTTAACAGAGGGACTTTGCGGGGGATTCTTGCACATAAATTAGCTTCACACAGGCATCTTCTAACTGTCACAGCACTTACAGGTAACTCCAGACTGTCTTTGATCATCCTGGCGCTGATCAATGGGTGAGCCCTTGCCATTCTGGTTATTCTTCTATCCATTTTGGTGGTTGTTTTCCGTTTTCTTCCACGAGTCTGTTTTTTTTTTTGTCCATTTTAAAGCATTGGAGATCATCAAGTTTTCCCCTCTCCAATCAACTTTTTAATCAAACTACGCTGTTCTTCTGAACAATGTCTTGAACGTTCCATTTTCCTCAGGCTTTCAAAGAGAAAAGCATGTTCAACAGGTGCTGGCTTCATCCTTAAATAGGGGACATCTGATTCACACCTGTTTGTTCCACAAAATTGACAAACTCACTGACTGAATTCCACACTACTATTATTGTGAACACCCCCTTTTCTACTTTTTTTTACTAATAGCCCAATTTCATAGCCTTAAGAGTGTGCATATCATGAATGCTTGGTCTTGTTGGATTTGTGAGAATCTACTGAATCTACTGGTACCTTGTTTCCCATGTAACATTAAGAAATATACTCAAAACCTGGATTAATCTTTTTAGTCACATAGCACTACTATTATTCTGAACACTACTGTATGTTCATGTGATGTTTTGGCATCTTTCACGTCTGTGTGTTCAGTTATACTGTCTAATAATAATGCCAGTCTAATAATGCATTGTATTTATAACATATCATTTCTGCCTTTCTGTTTATCAGAAACCAGACTGGATTTGATGGTTAAAGTGCATCAGAATGCATGTCAGAGAATGCAAAATTTCAAATTCCTTTTTGGGAGGTTCCCAAAACTCAAATTTGATGACTTTGGACCTTTAGCCTTTGCATATGGATGCTTTGGGTCCTCCCACTGGTCCCATCCACTCAGCACAAAAAGTTCATGTTTTTATTTTATTACCTCACTTTTATCACTGGTTGATTCTCAGCTGGCACCTGAATGGCGGCACTTGTCTCCTAGAAGAACATGCCATTGGTTGTGGGCTTATTATTCGTCTCTGTTTGACAGATGCCATTACTTTGATCAGCAAATGCGAAGTGGAAGGAAGCACCGTGTCCAAAGAGGAAGCTGCTCAGGTGAGTCAGGGAGAAATCTCTGTGTGCTGGTGAAGGTCGAATGCATGCATTTGCAAAGCACCTGTGATTGAATGAAGCCTGTTGTGTTCTCAGTTTTTAGTTCCTGAGGTGAAGAAGGAAGAAGTGGCTGCACCAGCACCAGAAGATACTGGAGATGTCGATGACTTGGTAAATGCCTGTTTGAAATGTTTTGTCTGTGACAAGCCTCAGTTAGTGTGCAAATCAATAGAATAGGACTCATTCGAGCACATTCCTCCATGTAGGGCACTTGCATAAAGCTTAAGGCTCATTGAACAGATACATTCCATCTACAATTAATGTCAGGACAAAGATTAACAACACAGACGTACCATTTGCTCTGTTTTATTGTCAGCATATATTCCAATTGAGGATTGTAAAGCTGCATACACAGAGAACATTCTCATTGCTGTGGGCACTCTGTACTCGACCCAGAGTTAACATTTTGGGCTGCAGGGTTACATGCACATTATCCTCAGGAGAACTTACACTTCAGATTTTCACTGCATCAGTGTTTAAAAACGTGAACTGAATGGGGACACTCGGAGTGAGCAATACCTTCACCTGACTTGTTTGACATGGAGTCATGTAAATTAATTTGTCATTCACTGACATTGTAATCTAGAAGGTTCCTGGTTTGAACCCCACCCCTGCCATATTTCTTCATGTAATGTTGAGTTGCATCAGGAAGGGCATCCAGTGTAAAACCTGTGCCATATCAACATGTAGATCCACCTGGGATCTGCTGTGGCGACCCTGAGTGGAAAAAAGGGAGTAGCTGAAGGGACGTACTGACACTGTAATCTATTTTGTGTGTGTGTGTGTGTGTGTGTGTGTGTGTGTGTGTGTGTGTGTGTGTGTGTGTGTGTGTGTGTGTGTGTGTGGCCTTGGCATTTAATCAGTTCTGTCAAACATAGAATTATTTTATCCTCCACTAACAAACCATCCTATCATCATGTTTAATATATTTTGGCCTCAAACTGTGTTCAGCATTTGTGACCTTGAGTTTGACTTTACATGGTCACCCAAGGTCACAAAGCCATGTGACCAATATAAAAGTGATACATGATTTCATATTAACCACAGCTGTGTTTTTAAACAAATTTCTTCTAAATGTTCCCCGTGTACTGTATAAGCAAATCACATAATTTTGTCCTTGGCCGAACATTGAAACATTCAACAAATTGAGTCCAGATTGGATTAAAACTCTTCAAAATAACTTATTTTTCTCACAGACAGATGAAAAACCCAGGAATAACAACAACAAATATCCTCACACCTGCAACTGCATGCCAAGTTAAGTCACCATTGAACCCTGAGCTGAATTTTTGCTGTTTTTTCTCAGAAGCCAATTACTTTGTCCTTGACAGACCATCATACGTTTCAATTAATTCAGTTACAATTAATTTTCAGGTTACAGCCGTTTACAGTAATTATGTTGTAATTGCTGCAAGCTGCTAGTAATAATTTTACATTAGAGTACTGCAGTCAATACTAAGGAGAGGATGCCAATTACAAAACACTTAGAACAGATTAACTTGCTCATCAGAATATCAAAATCAGAATTTCAGATAAAACTCATGATTTCTCTTTCATATAACTGACATGGACCTAGTTGTGGTGAATCTTTTTTTTTTTTTTTTTGCTTCATCTGACAAGAGTCTTGGTGTCATCTCATCCAGTTTTTGGGTAATGCTGGTGAAGTGTGGCATTTTACAGTGGGGCCAAAAAGTATTTAGTCAGCCCCTGATTGTGCAAGTTCTCCTACTTAGAAAGATGAGAGAGGTCTGTAATTTTCATCATAGGTACACTTCAACTGTGAGAGACAAAATGAGGAAAAAAAAAAAATCAGGAAATCACATTGTAGGATTTTTGAAGAATTTATTTCTAAATTATGGTGGAAAATAAGTATTTGGTCACCCACAAACAAGCAAGATTTCTGGCTCTCACAGACCTGTAACTTCTTTAAGAAGCTCTTCTGTCCTCCACCTGTTACCTGTAGTAATGGCACCTGTTGGAACTCGTTATCTGTATAAAAGACACCTATCCACAACCTCAAACTTCAGACTCCAAACTCAACCATGGCCAAGACCAAAGAGCTGTCGAAGGACATCAGGAAGAAAATTGTAGATGTGCACCAGGCTGGGAAGAGTGAATCTACAATAGTCAAGCAGGTTGGTGTGAATAAATCAACTGTGGGAGCAATTGTAAGAAAATGGAAGACATACAAGACCATTGATAATCTCCCTCGATTTGGGGCTCCACGTGAGATGTCATCCCGTGGGGTCAAAATGATCATGAGAACTTTGAACAAAAATCCCAGAACTACACGGAGGGACCTGATGAATGACCTGCAGAGAGCTGGGACCAAAGTAACAAAGGCTACACACTACGCAGAGAGGAACTCAAATCCTACAGTGCCAGGGCTGCTTAAGACAGTACATGTCCAGGCCCATCTGAAGTTTGCCAGAGAGCATATGGATGATCCAGAAGAAGATTGGGAAAATATCATGTGGTCAGATGAAACCGAAATAGAACATTTTAGTAAAAACTCCACTAGTCATGTTTGGGGGAACATGAATGCTGAGTTGCATCCCAAGAACACCATATCTACTGTGAAGCATGGGGGTGGAAACATCATGCTTTGGGGCTGTTTTTCTACAAAGGGGACAGGATGACTGATCTGTCTTAAGGGAAGAATAAACGTGGCCATGTATCGTGAGATTTTATGCCAAAACCTCCTTCCATCAGTGAGAGCATTGAAGATGCAACATGGCTGGGTCTTCCAGCATGACAATGATCCCAAACACACCACTCAGGCAATGAAGGAGTGGCTCCGTAAAAAGCATTTCAAGGTCCTGGAGTGGCCGAGCCAGTCTCCAGACCTCAACCTCCTAGAAAATTTGTTGAGGGAGTTGAAAGTCCATGTTGCCCAGCGACAGCCCCAAAACATCACTGCTCTAGAGGAGATCTGCATGGAGGAATGAGCCAAAATACCAGCTACAGTGTGTGCAAACATGGTGAAGACTTACAGGACACATTTGACCTCTGTCATTGCCAACAAAGATTATGTTACAAAGTATTGAGTTGAACTTTTGTTACTGACCAAATACTTATTTTCCACCATAATTTACAAATAAATTCTTTAAAAATCCTACAATGTGATTTCCTGGATTTTTTTTTTCTCATTTTGTCTATCATAATTGAAGTGTACCTCTGGTGAAAATTACAGACCTCTCATCTTTCTAAGTAGGATAACTTGCACAATCAGGGACTGACTAAATACTTTTTGGTCACACTCTACATTTTATCACTTTATCTGTTAGTCCACTGCTGTTTGGTGTTAATGCAAATGGATACTCTGCCAGATAGTTTTGTATCTGGGACAAATTTCTTGAATCTTGTTTCTATTATTATTTTATTGTTGTGGTGGTGGCCAGAGTGGGTGGCCACCCCATTACACCTGATCTGCTCTTGCTCTTGTAAAGCGCCTTCGGGTGCCTTTCATTATGGTTTGGTGCTATAGAAATAAAATTGAATTGAAGTAATTAAAGGTAAATAACTTAATACAATAACATAATTAATTCTGTTCCTTAGAAGTGGTGATAGGAGTGCACCTAACAGAATAGTCCATTTCTAGTGTTGTGGCTTTCAAGTGTGACAGAGTTTGACACTTATGGGCGAGGGCCAAATGCCTGATGTGGTGGTTTTGAGGAAAGTGATAATTAACTTCTGCATCAGAATACACTCCAAACTGTTCAGTTGTTTCTGTCACAAAAAGCAGTATTTTCACCATGTTTAATAAAATTAAAATAGTCATTCAGCTAAAAGCTTATCTAACCAGTGCCAAAGGTTTTATGCCCTGCACTCATGCTAAAGCTGTTTTTTGTCTGTTAGGGTGTGCCTCTATATGTGGGACTCATGCGTCCAGTCTTTGGGCTTATTTTCTTCTTCTTCCTGTGCAGCTGGACATGATGTAAGAATGGAGGCATTTGCAGTGGACAAGCTGGGAAAGGAGAAGAATGCAGTTATTCATTGCAGCCAGACTGAACCAATCAGCCATCCTTTGTCAGGCCTCCTACACTGACACCACAGATCCTTTTACAGAACATCTCGCTATTCATACTTCGCTATCTCATACTTCATAAACCACGTTTTACAGAAACCACACCTAATGCTATTTTGTTAAGTGCTTCACTGAGAATATTTTGAATGTAGAAGTGTCTCTAAATGTTGCAAATCTCTTGTTTACATTCCATGGTAATTTGCTTTGATAGATTGAGTGCTTTCAATCTCAAGTTTCATGTGCGCCAGAGGCCTTTTGGGGACATCACAGAAAAGAGCAGTGTTGTGTCCAGCAAACAGCCGTTTTATTATCTGAATAAAGCTTAATTGTTGATGAAGACTGCTCAGTTTTGTGCTATATTTTTAAACAAAATATTCATGATTGATACAGATTCCTGACAAATATACCAAAGCAAAATGCAGCGAGGTTTATTTTGAAAATTGTACAGTGCATTGTGGAAT
This sequence comes from Thalassophryne amazonica, assembly GCF_902500255.1. Taxonomy (NCBI): domain Eukaryota; kingdom Metazoa; phylum Chordata; class Actinopteri; order Batrachoidiformes; family Batrachoididae; genus Thalassophryne; species Thalassophryne amazonica. The sequence continues at coordinate 35,668,526 of NC_047116.1, read as the reverse complement.
TCTTAGTAAACCAGTATCTCACCATGTTTAAAATGCTTTAAAACGTAACACTAGCACCTTGATGATGAGGGCATTTCCATGTGACTCGCGGTATAGTTTTTGATCACTTTTCAAGTCTTTTTTGGGTGTGTGTACCTCCCACACATATACATTTTTAGACACTATTTTTTGCTTGCATGTGCCAGTTGACACAAGGTATGAAATGACAAACAAAAAGTAAGATAAAACTAATTAGTCTTTTAATTACTTCTAATTACAGCATGGTTTGTGTTACAACAAAAGTCTTTTGTTTCCTGAAAAAAAAAGTTTATTTTATATATAGCAAACGGAAAATGCAACGGAACCACTGTAAAAAAAAAATAAAACAAAACAAAAAAAACATCTTGCCTAATTTTCCCATTCAGCATGGAAATGCCCGTGATGTTTTTGTCCCCATGAGTGTGGTTCCTGTCTAACATACCCAGTTCATGAATTTGTCAGACAAAGTGGACTGAGAAAAATCGGACATATCTTGTCCTTTGAAGATGGCATCACGGTCACCCATGGCGAGCTTCATTAAGACTTCTTGGTCAACATCATTTCCTGTTGCTATCACTGTGGAGACAACCTGTGCCCTTCGCATGGCACCAACTGCCTCATCAAGGATCTTTGTGTCAGTGACGCCGTCAGTGATGAAAACAAACGATATTTCTGTGTTGCGCCTGGTCTGGCGAACACCTCTGGCACTCAAGAGGTTGTTGATGGCGTGGATGATGGCAGGCCCCACGCTGGATGAAGAATCCAGGTAAGGCAAACGAGCCAAGCCATCAGAGATGATGGCTGCATTGTGTGTGAGATTGAAGGCAATGTGTTTTTCATTCTCCTTGCCGTATTCCATGAGTGCCATGCGGGCTCGCATACGATCAGTCCTACTTCGGGCTAAGGTCAATCTGTCTGCCACCGTCTGTACAAATCCTCGTACATGGCGGAAGTTCTTCATTCCAAGGCGCTCTGAGCCATCCAGTAGAAAAACCAAGTCCACTGGCCGCTGGGCACATCGGGCCACATCAGGCTCTGTAATGACAGCCAACATAATGTTTGCAGAGTTTAACTCCATTGCAACGTTCGACAATTAATCCAGGAAACAATGAAACTTACCACTTTTGCATGGGAGATCAGGACACACTGTCACTGGTTCTAAAAGAGAAATTTAACATGAAAACTGAGACAAATGTTCACATGGAAATATTTGAGTGATGACTTCTTGCTTACCAGGGCAGAGCACACGCTCCATCTTATTTAAGAAGTCCTCAGCTACCAAGTCAGCAAAATGCCTCATGCCAGTGAGTCGGTCCTTCTTATGGCATGCTATTGAACTCAAGACCTCATCATCTTGTATCTTTCCAAACATGTCACCAACCCCAATAGCACTGACCACCACCCTGCTGTCATAACAGAGGGCAAGCAGGTCCTCGTTGTCACGCGGGTCATAGCGTCCATCTGTGATCACCACCACAGACACCTTGGCTTTGGCTCTCTTGCTGTCCCTGATGACGTTGTCATAGGCAAACTTGAGAGCTGAGGGTGTGAAGGTGCCCCCAGCAATCCACTGTAGGTTCTTCACGGCTGTCTTAAAGGCAGATAATGAGTTAATGTTGGGGTCATCGAGTCGAATGGCCTCGAAGGTTCCATTGTGACTGTATTGTACAACTCCCACTCTTGTTCCTAGAAAAGACCAGTTGTGTTCATCTTTATTATCCAGTAACAAATTAAGTTCAATAAGATTTTATGATGCTTTATGTCATGAGTTTAAATTAGATAAAATAGTAGCTACAGTTTTAAGGTGAAATCTCTTGCAGTGTAGCCACAGCGTTATTGAATTATTGGGTGGTACTAAAGAGGTCTGATTCTCCCAATTAAGACTAGGATACCCCAAGAGAGGTAAAATAATTTGTGGGAGGTTATGTACCTATCCTTACATGTAATTGCAAGTATATTTCCCGTGGAACAATCTTGCAATATGATTTCAGACATCAATTATTCAGTTAGTCACTGCAGCTCCAGCGATGCCTGTGTCTTGTTTTTGTGTTACCTGTTTCTGAGGCAGGGTCACTGGCCATAGAGCCCAGTCTGTTGATGGTGTTGACAACAAAGTTCTTCTCCAGGGTGAAGTTTGTCAAACCAACGCTCTCAGAGCTATCAATTACAAACACAATGTCCAGAGCTCCACAGATTTTCTCACAGTCTGGTGAAAGACGAGCACAGGAGCCACATGTTTAAACGCTTAAGTGTTTGATTTATCCTGCTATCACAAGCTCTGTATATCGGACGGCACGTACTGGGCATCTACTTACCACAGCAACCACATGTCTCCCTGATAAAAGTCATGACGTCACAATCCTGGAAAGTCACAGGTGTACTGATTAATACTCATATATAAGACGACAGTTAACCGTATCTACCAAATTCTATATTTTTTAAAGGTTACTCACAGTGAGCCCAGGATCACCCAGAGGTCCCATGTCTCCCTACACAGACAGTACATGCAGACAGGAGAGTAACTTGATCTTAAATTTGCAACTATGGTCAAGTCATTATTTGCAAGTATGCTGGTGCTTACATCACGTCCAGGTTCTCCTCTGGGCCCCCTCTGTCCTGGTTCACCCTCCTCCCCTGGCTCGCCCTGCAGGAGAAGATAACATCTTTGATGGAGGAGACACGTTGTATGTATAGCAATACGAAACATTTTTTTAAATTCTATATTTATTGTCTAATCTGTATTTGGGGGGAGATGCATATCCAGTCTGTACAGCTATTGCTTGCAGCCTTAACCAGAATATTCCAGACAGTCTTTAGGCTCTTGTGCTTTCCCACTGCTTAGGGGGCACAAACTTGTTATGAATAATAAGTGCAACTACATGGACATTATTACTGCTGCCATTTATCTGTTTAATTGTCAGCAAGATAACTCAAAAGCACGTTAACTGGTTCAAGTTAAATTGGTGGCGGTGGGCTGGGGCTCAAGGAACAGCAGATTGAAGTTTGGTGTGGATGTGGCGTGACTGCCTTTAATTCTTGATTTTTGAGCTTTGATATTGGAGCATTTGATTCAGATCCAACTTTGATCTTTCAGGTCTGATCCTGATTTCTTTGATGATTTATCTACAGCCCCAAATCAGAAAAAGTTTGGGCCCGTAATGAGGTTTTTAAGAAATTAAACGATGTAATTTCAAATGGATGATGTCAACAGGTGATTGCAATCATGAATTGGTAGAAAAGCAATATCCATGAAAGGCTGAGTCTTTGAGGAGCACAGATGGGCAGATGATCTCCAGTTTACCAACAACTGTATGGGAAAATTTTTGAATGTTAAAAAAAGGAAGATTGAAAGGGGTTTCTTATTGCATAATGTCATTAAAAAAGGCAAGGAATCTGAAGGAATTTCAGTGCAAAAAGGGCAAGGGCTCAAGCCTAAGATGAACACGAGTGATCCCCAATCCTTCAGACAACACTGCATAAACAACAGTGATTCATTAATAGCTGGTATACAGTGCATCCAGAAAGTATTCACATCACTTTACTTATTCCACATTTCACAAAGTGTGTGAATACTTGTACATGTGATTTCTTAGGTTTTTATTTTTAATAAATTTGCAACAATAATAATGATTAAAAAAACTTTTTTCATGTTGTCATTATGTGGTGTTGGGAGTAGAATTTTTTTTTTGGGGGGGGGGGGTTAACTCCATTTGGAATAAGGCTGTAACATAACAAAATGTGGAAAAAGTGAAACATTACTTTCCAGCAGCACTATAGCTACATGGGCAAGGTATTATTTTGGAAAAACTTCACTGTGCAGATATGAATAATGCATTTTTGTGACGGCAGCATTAATGCTGAAAAGTACAATAAGATGTTATGGCAACATATGCTACCTTGACATCTTTTCCATGGACGCCCATGCATTTTTCAACAAGACAATGATGAAGAAGAGACGAAAAACACATTCTGTACATGTTACAAAGGCATGACCATGGAAAAAGGGGAGTACGGGTACTGGACTGACCTGCCGGAAGTCCTTACCTGTCTCCAATAGAGAATGTAGAGAATTTTGAAATGAAAAATGCAAGAACAACTGCGTAGTGTTGCACACTTTAAGATGTGTTTGTAGGAAGAATGGAATGAAATAACACCCAAAATCCTTCATTGCTTAGTATCCTCAATGCCACAGGAGCAAAGATTTGTAATCGGAATAAAAGCTTCCAATCAGGATCAAAGATCAGAATCAAAGGTCATTCATCAGGATAAAAGATCAGTAACCAGAGACATGATCAGGAACAAAGATCAGGGTCACAGACCAATAATCATGAGAAACAAAGTTGGCAAGCTTATTCCTTTGATCCTTGAATCAAGATCAAAGAAAAACAAAGAAAAGAGATGAATGGCAATTTAACAACCTCCTTGGCAAGATTCCAAGGTCTAACGACAGTGCTCAGGATGAAAGAGGAGTGATCAAGAACCAAGATCACCTATCAAAAAATGCACAATCAAGATCAAAGGTAATTAATTAGATCAAAAATTAGTGAAGAGATCAAAGAAATAACCCTCACAATGGAAAAGAGACAAAAACGGAAGTCTCATCAGAGACATAAACATTAAACTGTTTGACAGAATGCATCTTACATTTTGTGGTTTTCCTCTTTAATGTTTTGTCCAGTTGAGGAACAACTCAGACAAACATGCACACCTCTATATATGACACGGGCAACCAGGATCAAGATCTTCATTCCGTTTCTCCTTGTAACATTCTGTGGTGGATCTGTTTAACTTACTGGCACTCCTGGCTCTCCTTTTTCTCCACGCTCTCCTTTGGGCCCACATTCACCTCGGCTCCCTACAAATCCTTTCCTGCCTGGATCCCCCCTGTCTCCCTGAAAACAGTAAAGTCACACAAATCTTTAGATGATAGTCAAACCATTTAAAGTGTTTTACATAATGCCAACAGGAAACCATACAGTGGGTCCTCTTGGTCCTTGATAGCTGAATCCTTGTCTTCCTTTGTCACCCTGCTCAAGCAGGAGAAGAAAAATGAACAATACAAAACCCAAGACAGCACATCATTAAATTGCTGATGATCATTTTCTTTGCTGATGACCAAACACTTTTCCAGAAGTGTTTCCAAACCTGTGGTCCACGGGGCCCAGGTTCTCCTCTTGGCCCAGGATCTCCAGGATTCCCCACAGTGCCCTGGAATCATCACAGCACACTGTTGTGTGTGTGTGTTTTTTTTTTTTACTTTCTACTCATCCAGAAAGCTTTTATTTATTTATTTTTTTAAACATTTCCACTTAATGTTCAAAGCATACATTTTGTCCATGACTTCCTTGTTCTCCTGATTGACCCCTTGGTCCTGGAAGTCCAAGTTCACCCTGCAAAAGCAAGAATACTCATATAAACAGATAAAATACCACTACTGGACATCATCTTTGACCTGGCCTACATACTCTGTATTAATCATACTGATGTGATTTTTTTTTTTTTTTTTTTTTTTTTTGCTGGACAATGAAAAACAGGGAGGGATTGTTTTGGGGCGGGGCAGAACATTTTCTGGTAAAACATGCATTTATGATAAGACTCAGCTGTGGCTATTCTGGGCGGACATCCAGTACATGAAGGCGTAAGCTCAGTAAAGGGTTGCATTGAAGTCCAGCTGAGTTCTGAAGAAGCGGTTGAGTCATCCCTCTTATGAAATCCTCCTGCAGCATGACCTTCTTACCTTTGTACCATTAAGTCCAACGGCCCCGGGTCGACCTCGGCTCCCCTGTAGGCCCCGTTCTCCCTTCAAATAAATTAAAGTGTCAGATTTTGTAGCACACTATTGGTCATCTATCAGTGTCGACAAAACATCACTTGAACTGTAACAATAATGTTATTTTTTTTTCCCAGCAAGCTGAACAATTTTGTGTGAATATGGTGAGTACACATGGAGCAAACCTGAGCCAAATTACATGGCACAAGATGTCTGATTTCTCTTCTAGAATCTAAAATCATGCAGAAATGTAAGACAATCATCCTTCATCTATGGTCCCAGTTCAGCAGAATTCACAGTGATTTGTTTGTGCTGTAAATAACATACTGTATTTAACTTGTACAGTATCACTTGCTTGTACAACGCATAGCATGCATCAATAAACAAAACACAATAAACATAATAATCACAATATGCATATTTCTACAAACCTTTTCTCCTGGAGGCCCATCACGTCCTTGCTTTCCCTTTGGTCCAGTCGTTCCTCTCGTTCCCTGGTAACATTTAGGTAATTTATTATTAGCGAGCATGTTGCCCGTGGGGATCCATGGGCTCTAGATTGAGTAGTGTTTTTAAAATAGGTAGCTGACATTTTTCAAGGGTGGTAATAAATTATGCAAAATCTCTATAATGGGTTGGAATGGCTTGTGCATCCAGAATGTTTTTAGAACCTTAAAAAAAATCCTTAAAAAGCAAAAAAAAAATGTACTTAAAAAATGAAAATGTTTGACTTACAGGTTCTCCTTTTTGTCCAACTGTCCCATTTTGCCCCTGGAAGAGTTTAAAGAGTAATTTCAGATTCAGTTTTGTGGCATTACAACAGAGAATAACTGAAGTGAAAGACGACTGTAAGCTGTACCAGATTTCCTTTTTCTCCTGGTCGTCCTTGGTTTCCAGGATTCCCAATTTCACCCTTAGCAGAAAACAAGAAACAGACATTTGTTTGAATAATTCTGTGTCTAAAACATATGTAAATATTCATTTCAGGAAAATGTTCTGTTCTTTAATTTGACATTGACCTTTGGCCCCTGCTCACCAACTGGACCTGGTGGACCCGGTTTTCCAGAGAAGCCTGGATAACCCTGGGGAAAAAGGAGGAGGGGGAAATTAAAACAGCTTTTGTTTAGTATCACAAACATATTTTAGAAGGATTAAAGTCATCTGTGAAGTCAACAGTCCTTTGAGGTTGGATGGAAGTGTCTCTAAACAGAAAGATATAACAAACACATTGTTAGTCATCCTCATAGTGTTTATATATATATATATATATATATATATATATATATATATATATATATATTTAATTACATCCGTCAAGGATGTAATAGAATCATCAGCATTTATTATTTATTTATTTATTTGTCTGCCTGTCTGTAAGCAGGATTACGTCAAAGGTACTGCACGGATTTTGACAGAATTTTCGCCACAGGTAGATATTAGTCCACGGAAGACTCCATTAAATTTTGGAGGTGATCTGGGTCTGGATCCAGATTCTGGATCAAGTTTCACTTTAGTATATAGGTTTTGAAGGATTACTGTCTGTTAAGAGGATTATGTCAAAACTACTGCATGGATTTTGATGACATTTTTAACACAGATACTGTACATATTAGTCCAAGGAAGACTCCGTTAAATTTTGGAGGTGATCCAGATAAGGATCTGGATTCTGGAGCAAGTTTCCCTTTATATAGTCTTTGAAGGATTATGTCAAAACTAATACACGGATTCTCACCAAATTTTCACCACAGACACATAATAGGGCCTGGAAGACTCCAATGCATTTTGGAGGTGATCTGAATCCGGATTGGCGGACGTCAGAATTCTATGATTGCTCTTGTATATAGTTTATTCTGGATTCGGGATCAGACCTTCTTGGCATGGGTAGCAAATCTGAGAACAAAATTCTAATGCTAACCATGACTACCTGGTGGTGCTGTGTATATTCCTGATGCGGTACTTATTGATATAATTTCCTTTGGGTAAAAAGTTAAAAGACAGATTGATGGATCATCAGTCTGATGAAAAATATAAGTGGAATGTTACTCTATCAATGAAAATGGATGACAGTTGTATGCAAAGTTTCCGACACCTTTCTCTATATTAATATTTTTAATAATGTAAAAAAAAATCAAGCTTTTTCCAATTAACAAATATTTGCATGCTTTAATATTAAAGTGAAAACAATAATTATATAAGACTCATACCCCCATCACACATAACCGGAATCACGCAGAATGGCATCGGAATTATGAATCAGCACACATCCGAAAAGTGCCGGATTTCAGTTCCAAAATGTTCTGAAAGCCATCAGTTGGTCAAAATTGACTGGTAGCCCCAAGTGTAATGCACAGGTTCAAAACCCTCCGGGCGACGTTGAGATGGGACACCTATCCGACGGCGGTCCATGTGTAATCTGATGATGATTTGACCACTGTTTACATATTCCAACAGTGGCAAAATGGGATCCAAAATAATCGCTGGTCGTTCCCACTGTGTTTTGTGCAATGACGCTACCTCTGATTTTAGGGCATGAAGTTTGGGGTTCCGCAGGGATCTGTTCTGGGCCCCCTGCTTTTTTCCCTGTATATAGCACCCCTTGGGAACATACTGCGGTGTTTTGTGTTGCTTTTCATTGCTATGGTGATGACACTCAATTATACATGTCGATAACTGCTGGAAATCTTGTCCACATAAAAGCTTTAGAAGACTGTCTTGTAGCAGTGAGAAGCTGGATGTCTAGTAACTTTCTGCTTTTGAACTCTGATAAGACTGAAATGATGGTTCTTGGTCCATCAGTCTAGGTTTGTGTGTTATACATCCTACTGACAAAGTGAGGAACCTTGGGGTAATTTTTGATCCTACGTTGTCCTTTGACCTCCACATTAGGGACATTACGAGGACTGCTTTCTTCCGTCTAAGAAATATAAATCAAAATCAAATCAAATCGATTTTATTTATATAGTGCCAAATCACAACAAACAGTTGCCCCAAGGCGCTTTATATTGTAAGGCAAAAGCCATACAATAATTACAGAAAAACCCCAACGGTCAAAACGACCACCTTTGAGCAAGCACTTGGCGACAGTGGGAAGGAAAAACTCCCTTTTAACAGGAAGAAACCTCCAGCAGAACCAGGCTCAGGGAGGGGCAGTCTTCTGCTGGGACTGGTTGGGGCTGAGGGAGAGAATCAGGAAAAAGACATGCTGTGGAAGAGAGCAGAGATCAATCAAATATAGCAAAGATTCGTCCCATCCTGTCTATGGCTGATGCTGAGACTCTGATTAATGCTTTTATTTCTTCCATATTGGACTATTGTAATGCTCTGTTTTCTGGTTTACCACAGTCCAGCATCAGGGGTCTTCAACTGGTTGAAAATGCTGCTACCAGACTTCTGAGATGAAGCAGAAGGTTTGACCACATTACGCCGGTTCTGGCGTCCCTTCACTGGCTTCCGGTCTTTTTGAGATCGGATTTTAAAGTGTTATTATTGGCCTATAAAATTGTTCATGGACTGGCACCCCCTACCTGCCCGGCCTAGTTGAGCCCTATATTGCGGCTCGGGCCCTGTGTTCACAGGGTGCAAGCCTATTGTGCGTCCCTAGGGTGAATAAAAAGTCAGCGGGTTACACAGCCTTTTCTCACTGCGCCCCAGCTCTGTGGAATGATCTGCCTGCACAGATCTGACAGTCAGACTCTGTGGAGACTTTTGAGGCTAGATTGAAGACACACTTTTTTCCCTGTTTTATCATTAGTATTTTATACGATTGTGTGTCTTCTTTTATTCCTTTTATTTATTTTATTCCTTTTACTTATTTATGTTTTAAATTTTTTATTGTGATTTTAATCTTTAGTTCATTTTTTTCTGCCTTTTAAATGATGTTTGTGAAGCGCCTTGAGGTGACGTGTCGTGATTTGGAGCTATATAAATTAATGAATTTGATTTGATTTGAGCACATACGAGGGAACCTCGAGATAGATCTGGCAGTGCAAAGCCTGCCGGTATGACCTGCATGTGCCACGTATAATAATGACCACCACCACCCCCCCGAAGCGCAAAGGAATGGTTGAAATGTATGTGGCACGCGTCATCATGATAATAATTCTGAATTATTATCCAGTTATTGAATTATTATTATTATTGTCCAGTGGCGAGCGGGCCTCCCACATTCACTTAGTGGCCCATGCAGCAATATGCATACACACACACACACACACACACACACACACACACACACACACACACACACACACACACACACACACACACACACACATAGGGCTGAGTGATAACTGCAGCCCCACCTGTGTGCGAGGACCGCACATGCGCCACGCACCCACATGCACTTGCGAGTGTGAGGAACACAGCTCTCTGGTCCCGTGCTTGGCATCCAGACGTTTGGACATCGGACAGTCCACAGTGCCTTTTATGGCCATCTGACGGCATCGTGCAGGTGTGGACGAGGTACTCCGGATGCCTTCCGACAGGGCTAACCACACTTCTTTTCCTCCCGACTGCGTCGGATTATGGTAATATTTGCCATTGGGCATGGTTCCTCCACATTCTTGCTATGTGTGACGGGGGCAAGTCTGTAAACTGCCACTGTTGCAATTAATTATTGAAAGGGAAAAATATCACAGGCCTCAATTAATGACTGAATTGTTTCTGTACTCATCCACACCTTAGGTCCTGGGCCACCTTGTGGTCCGGGGTCACCAACTTCTCCAGGGTGTCCATCTGGTCCCTTTCAGACACAACAAAATTATTATTTTCATATATACAGTTGTACATTGTTTTAATATTACCATATAATAATATACCATATAATAATATCACTCGGGGTGAGGAGGAGTAACAGGAAGACAGAGGTTGGGAATGAGAATAAGTAGTAGCCAGTAAACCAGTAGATCTGGTATTTATATTTGTGTATTTGCAAATTGTTTTTTACTTTCACTTTTGATACTCTGTGTGCTGCAATATAATACTGCTGGAACCCCAATTTCCCTGAGGGAGTCTTCCCAAGGGATCAGTAAAGTTCTGTCTAATCCAATCTAATCTATTAATGCATGATCAAAATGAAATTTTAGAAAACCGAGTCACACTATTAACTATTTGTTAGACATATTGTAAAAGAAATGTTGTGAAAGTGTAGTGACACGGACCCACAACAGGGGGCGTAAATGAACAGACATTGAAAGAGTCAAATATGAACACTTTACTGTTGTGAATGAGCACAACACAGAGGAATGTGAAATTTTACAGACAGTCAATCACTAGGGTGACGTGTGGGCAGGCTCGAGGATAGAAGACATCTGTCCTGAGATGAACCGGAACCACACGATTTCCTCCGCCACCGAACCCGGAGAATACTGGAGTCGCCAAGTCCCGAGTCCCCAGGTGGCCACCGTCTTCGAAGGTTGGATCTGGTACTGCTGGCAGGGAGCAGAGACAATAAGATATGGGTGTGTGCACACCCAGTAGCAACAACGGTGGGAATTCCACCTCCACCTCTAACACACACTCGTGCAGCTCCTGTCTACCCACTTATCTGGTAGAGGTGTGCAGCGAAGCCGTCGCTGGTCACACCGATCTCACAGACAAGGAACACTTCAGGAAAACGGCTGCAAAACAGAGTTCAGACTGATACACAGTTCACTTTCAAGGCTGAGAATACTACCTGAACGGTTTGACGATATCTCGGCGATGAGGTGGAGATGACGTCCGGGTTTTATGGAGTGAGTTGATGAAGCATGAATGAGTGACAGCTGTCAGGAGATAATGAGTGACAGCTGTCACCCCGGCTGTGTCCGTGGCGGCGGCGCCCTCTCGTGCCTGAAGCCCGCACTTCAGGCAGGACGCCCTCTGGTGGTGGGCCAGCAGTACCTCCTCTTCTGTCGGCCCACACAACAGGACCCCCCCCCCCCCCCAACGGACGCCTCCTGGCGCCCGACCAGGCTTATCGGGGTGTCGACGGTAGAAATCGGCCAGGAGGGCCGGATCCAGGATGAAGCTCCTCTTCACCCAGGACCGTTCTTTGGGTCCATACCCCTCCCTTTCCACCAGATATTGGAACCCCCGGCCCATTCGACGGACGGCCAGGAGCTGGCACACTGTCCAGGCCGGCTCCCCGTCAATTATCCAGGCAGGAGGCGGCGCTGGACCGGGAGCACAGAGGAGTGAGGTGTGGTTTGATCTTGGAGATGTGAAACACCGGGTGGATCCGCAGTGAAGCGGAGAGCTGGAGCTTCACTGCGGCAGGGCTAAGGACCTTGAGGATGCGGAAGGGTCCGATGAACCTGTCTATCAGTTTTGGTGACTGTACCTGAAGCGGGATGTCCTTTGTCGACAACCACACTTCCTGCCCGGGCTGGTATGCAGGGGCCGGGGACTGCCGGCGGTCTGCATGGGTCTTGGCCCTCGTCCGGGCCTTCAACAAGACAGAAAGGGCGATGCGCCACACCCGATGGCACCTCCGAAGGTGGGCCCGGACCGAGGGCACACCGACCTCTCCCTCAACCACAGGAAATAACGGGGGCTGGTACCCCAAACACACCTCAAACGGGGAGAGGCCGGTGGCAGAAGACACCTGGCTGTTATGCGCATACTTGATCCAGGCCAGGTGGGTGCTCCAGGCCGTCGGGTGCGCGGATGTCACACAGCGGAGGGTCTGTTCCAACTCCTGGTTGGCCCGTTCTGCCTGTCCGTTTGTCTGTGGATGGTACCCGGATGAGAGGCTCACGGTGGCCCCCAGTTCCCTGCAGAAACTCCTCCAGACGTGAGAGGAAAACTGGGGACCATGATCCGAGACAACATCTGTAGGGATCCCATGCAGACGGACGACGTGGTGGACCAGGAGGTCCGTTGTCTCCTGAGCCGTAGGGAGCTTCGGGAGGGCCACGAAGTGGGCCGCCTTGGAGAATCGGTCCACTATCGTGAGGATGGTGGTGTTGCCCTGGGACGGTGGGAGGCCCGTGACAAAATCCAGGCCGATGTGGGACCAGGGGCGATGAGGCACAGGAAGCGGTTGGAGCAGTCCTTGGGACTTCCTGTGGTCAGCCTTGCCCCTGGCGCAGGTGGTGCAGGCCTGGATGTACTCCCGGATGTCGGCCTCCATAGGTGCCCACCAGAAGCGCTGCCGGACAACTGCCACGGTCCTTCGCACCCCCGGATGACAGGAGAGCTTGGAACCGTGACAGAAGTCTAGGACCGCAGCCCTGGCCTCTGGTGGGACATATAGTTTGTCCTTTGGTCCAGTTCCCAGGTCCGGGCTTTGTGCCAGGGCCTCCCGGACGATCTTCTCCACGTCCCAGGTGAGGGTGGCCACGATAGTGGACTCAGGCAGGATGGGCTCCGGTGGATCCGACAGCGCAGTTTTGACCTCCTCTTCGTGTACCCGGGACAAGGTATCCGATCTCTGGTTCTTGGTCCTGGGGCGATAGGTGATCCGGAAGTCAAAACGCCCGAAGAACAGTGACCAGCGGGCTTGCCTGGGGTTCAGCCGCTTGGCGGTCCTGATATACTCCAGGTTCGGATGGTCAGTGAAAACCGTGAATGGCACAGACGCTCCCTCCAACAGGTGTCTCCACTCCTCAAGGAGCCTCTTTCACCGCAAGGAGTTCTCGATTGCTGACGTCATAGTTCCGTTCAGCCGGGTCAACCTGCGAGAAAAGTAGGCACACGGGTGAAGAACCTTATCAGTCTCACCACTCTGGGATAGCACGGCTACTATCCCTGAGTCAGAGGCGTCCACTTCAACCACAAACTGGCGGCTAGGGTCGGGCTGCACCAAAACTGGCACAGTAGAGAACTGTCGTTTCAACTCCTTGAACGCGGCTTTGCACCGATCCGACCAGGTGAAGGGGACTTTTGGAGAGGTCAGGGCTGTCAGGGGGCTAACTACCTGACTGTAGCCCTTAATGAACCTCCTATAGGAATTAGCGAAGCCGAGGAACTGTTGCAGCTTCCTACGGCTTGTAGGTTGGGGCCAATCTCTCACCGCCACAACCTTGGCCGGATCAGGGGCGACGGAGTTAGAGGAGATGATAAAACCCAGGAAGGACAAAGAAGTGCGGTGAAACTGGCACTTCTCACCCTTCACAAACAGTCGGATCTCTAACAACCGCTGCAGGACCTGACGTACATACTGGACATGGGTCTCAGGATCCGGAGAAAAGATGAGAATATCGTCCAGATATACGAAGACGAATCGGTGCAGGAAGTCCCGCAAGATGTCGTTAACCAAGGCTTGGAACGTCGCGGGGGCGTTGGTGAGGCCGAACGGCATGACCAGGTACTCAAAGTGACCTAAGGGGGTGTTAAATGCTGTCTTCCATTCGTCTCCCTTCCGGATCTGAACCAGGTGATACGCATTCCTAAGATCCAGCATAGTAAAGATTTTGGCTCCATGCAGGGGGGTGAACACGGAATCCAACAACGGCAACGGGTATCGGTTGCGAACCGTAATCTCATTCAGCCCCCTGTAATCAATGCATGGACGGAGTCCGCCATCCTTCTTGCCCACAAAAAACAAACCTGCACCCATCTCGATCTCCACCCGATGATTTCCAGACACCACCAGAGTTACAGGTTGTGTCTTGTGCGTGATTAAAAGGAGAAGGGTGCCATCTAGTGCCCGCACCTGCAATGGCGAAGGAAGCACCACCAGAGGGAGCCCTACCTCCCTTGCCCATCTGCTGTCCAGCAGATTCCCTTCTGACCCCATGTCCACCAGTGCTGGGGCTTGAAGGGTTAAATCCCCGCTTAGGATTGTAACTGGGAGTCGTGTGGAAACATGTGTATGTCCCACGTGAATGTCTTGGCCCACCCTTAGCCCAGTTTCTAGGGGTGGGAGTTGGTGTTTTAACCACTTGGGCAGTCTCTCTGCAGGTGCTCATTAGAACCGCAGACAAAACACTCCCCGCGGGCCAGCCTCCTCTGTCTGTTAGGTGGTCTAAATGTGGCCCTGCTCGTGTCCATAGCTTCGTCAGCAGGGGGAGCTGTAGCCACATGGAGCGTTGAGGCCGTGGAGCGTGGGGAGGGCGGAACCTTTTCGAACCCGGAAGGGAGAGCGACGGTGCATGCCCGGCCACATCCTTCGTCTCGCTCCCGACGGCGTTCCTCCAACCGATTGTCTAACCGTATAACGAGATCGATAAGTCCATCTAAATCCCGCGGTTCTTCCTTAGCTACCAGGTGCTCCTTCAGGACCGACGACAGTCCGTTTATGAAGGCGGCGCGGAGCGCAACGTTATTCCAGCTGGACCTCGCAGCCACGATGCGGAAGTCGACTGCATATTCGGCTGCGCTCCAGCGCCCCTGTCGCATTGACAGCAGCACTGTTGAAGCGGTCTCTCCTCTGTTAGGGTGATCAAACACTGTTCTGAACTCCCTCACAAACCCAGTATAAGAGGTAAGGAGCCGTGAGTTTTGCTCCCAAAGCGCTGTAGCCCAAGCGCGTGCCTCACCACGAAGCAAGTTAATAACATAAGCCACCTTGCTGGCATCAGACGCGTACATCACGGGTCGTTGTGCGAAGACGAGCGAACACTGCATCAGAAAGTCCGCGCACGTCTCCACACAACCCCCGTACGGCTCTGGGGGACTTATGTATGCTTCAGGGGATGGTGGGGGAGTTTGTTGAACGACCAGTGGAACGTTAATATCGGGCACAGGGTTGGCAGGAGGAGGAGCCGCAGCAGCGCTCTGATCGCGCGCTTCCACCTGAGCGGTGAGAGCCTCCATCCTGCGATTAAGGATGACGTTTTGCTCGGTCATCAAATCCAGCCGAGCGGTAAAGGCGGTGAGGATTTGCTGCAACTCACCCAGCACGCCTCCTGCAGGCGCCTGTGCACCCTGCTCATCCATTGGCTGTCCAACAGATGGGTGACGCCCCTCGGGATCCATTACGCTGGCCGAGATATCCTGTTGTGAAAGTGTAGTGACACGGACCCACAACAGGGGGCGTAAATGAACGGACAATGAAAGAGTCAAATATGAACACTTTACTGTTGTGAATGAGCACAACACAGAGGAATGTGAAATTTTACAGACAGTCAATCACTAGGGTGACGTGTGGGCAGGCTCGAGGATAGAAGATGTCTGTCCTGAGATGAACCGGAACCACACGATTTCCTCCGCCACCGAACCCGGAGAATACTGGAGCCGCCAAGTCCCGAGTCCCCAGGTGGCCACCGTCTTCGAAGGTCGGATCTGGTACTGCTGGCAGGGAGCAGAGACAATAAGATATGGGTGTGTGCACACCCAGTAGCAACAACGGTGGGAATTCCACCAACACCTCTAACACACACTCGTGCAGCTCAGCTTATCTGGTAGAGGTGTGCAGCGAAGCTGTCGCTGGTCACACCGAACGCCGATCTCACAGACAAGGAACACGTCTGGAAAACGGCTGCAAAACAGAGTTCAGACTGACACACAGTTCACTTTCAAGGCTGAGAATACTACCTGAACGGTTTGACGATATCTCGGCGATGAGGTGGAGATGATGTCCGGGTTTTATGGAGTGAGATGATGAAGCATGAATGAGTGACAGCTGTCAGGAGATAATGAGTGACAGCTGTCACCCCCGGCTGTGTCCGTGGCGGCGGCGCCCTCTCGTGCCTGAAGCCCGCACTTCAGGCAGGACGCCCTCTGGTGGTGGGCCAGCAGTACCTCCTCTTCTGGCGGCCCACACAACAAGAAATACATTTACAAAAAGCATGAGTGGGAAAATAACGTCTCAATAACTACACACTGACCTTATCACCCGGATCACCTTTACAACCAGGAGCTCCAATTCGGCCAACTTTACCCTGAAGATTTCACAAGCACAACCATATAAATATATTGCACATATTGTTATTCTGTTATCTTTGTTTGATTTATGTATTGTGTTTTTACCTTTTGTCCATCAGTTCCATTCCTGCCAGGTAATCCTGACAAACCCTATGTATTTAGAGGTTGGGCAAAAAGAAATATTAACTCCACCATGTAAACGTTTGCTTTTTATAGACTGTTACATGTAAAAATAAAACCAAAATATCTGATCTGGAAGTTAAGAGGTATTTACCTTTACTCCACTTGCTCCAATTTCACCCTGTAGAGGCAGAAAGAATGCCAAATCAAAATGAAACTGCTATTTTATTTGATAAATCAACAAAATGAATAAACATTAATATTTAGTGTTTACCTTGTCACCTTTGTTGCCAAGCTCCCCCTATATCAGAGCAGACAGTGACAAGATAGAGATATTTTTTTTTTCACAACAGATTTTGATAAGTACAGTATAAAATCATCAATTAATATTCTCCAACAAACCTTTGGACCTGGTCGTCCAATTGGACCTTCAATCCCAGGATCACCCTGTAATAAATATAATGTATTAATATGTATGTAATATGTAATAATATGTAATAATTACATATGTAATATAAAGCATTATAGTGTTATTATGAATACAATAATGTCATTTCTTGTCCATAAGCTGTAGTTCCAGTCTCAGCTTACCTGGGAACCCTTTTCACCTTTTGGTCCTGGATATCCTCGATCTCCTTTTATACCCTAAAAATCAACAAGATAAACTGTAATAAAACAACTTTTGGTATGAACAAAATATACATTATTAATTAAATGGTAATTGCTTAATACACTAATTTTATAGTTATAAATTATAACAACATGACCTTTAATAAGAAGATCAACATACATGTTAAGTACATGATAATTATATAATATAGCAAATTAAATGGTATTGTAATATAATCCAGTATATAATATAAATATTATATACTGATATAATACAATAATTCTATAGCCACAGATTATATTCTAGCAAAGCAACCTCTAGTATGAACAAAAATATGTGAATTTTGATTTAATTGTTTTAATTTTTTTCTACTTTTTTCAGAAAGTAATATATATATATATATATATATATATATATATATATGTGTGTGTGTGTGTGTATAAAATAACTAATAGCTAACAGTGAATGAAGCATTCACTGTATTCAGTAATTATTTACTTATTGTGCCCATTGTCTTGATAATTGATTAAATAATATGAATTCAAGTCTTAGTTAACATGAAGATGTTCAATAAATTATTAATAAACAGTTTAATTATTTCACTGTTGGTTAACAATTATTACAACATTAATTAATGTACCACACATTAATCATGTGGTACAGCAGAGTAAGTAGCATTATAAATTACACAGTATAGCAGTTCTACAATTTTAAACAAATACCCTTTTGTAGAATCAATAACTCTTTATTCAATGATATTATGGTGAATTAGTTAAATATATAGTGCAATACATTGATGATGAATACTTTATTGAGCAAGTTAAAAACATTTATACATTGCGCACATTCATCTTTGAAAATCCGTACATTACTCAAAGGGAGTAGAATGAAGTAAAACTTATATTCATTCATTCACATTCATAATTATTAGTTATATAAACACAAAGAAAACATTAGCAGTAATAAATATATACATTTATTTAATTTGTTTAAGTGGTTAAAAAAGACAGACCTTTTGACCTCGGAGCCCTGATGGACCAGGGTGTCCAGGAGCCTCAAAGCATGAATCTTTATAACACTACACAACAGCATAGAACAGTATTAATGCACATAAAGAAGAGACAAGTTATTATATTTATTGTTGTAGAAGTTATGCCAAAGTCCTGTAAACATACAAATAGTAATGAGTAAGTTTGAGAAATGTATTATCTACCTGTAAATAGGCTTGATATTTCTATAAAGAGAAGATGACAGCTGATTAAAAGCATTCATATATGTTGTATCAAGCCAATGCACGTGTTCAATGACAGGAAACAAGCATCTTTCTGATTACCATAGCCTTTATGATACGGTCAATAGAGTCCGTCTTTATTTTTGGTCGTCCTTCGACAACCTCCACAGCTGTGTAATCATATCGATACAACTCAGAAGGGGAGTTGGCAATCAAATCCATTCCAACTTGGTCAAAGCTCCTGGATGCTGCCACGGAGAAAATTTGGATCCCTTTCTCTCTGGCCTTCTCCGCAGCCAATTTAATCCCGTCACATGGATTTGCAGTAACAAAACCATCGGTGATGACCACAGAGAAGAGTGCAGCCTTCCTCCCTGTGTAGCTGTGGGTCATGGCGTACGTCATGTTTGTAATGGCACAGTCAGTATGAGTACCTTTCCCCAGGTATTTAATGCCACTCAGACTCCTGATGAAGCTCTCCCTGGTTGCAAACTGGCTGAAGAATACCTGTGTCTGGGAGTAGTGCAGCCCTCCAATGGACCAGGTGATCTTAACCTGGTCTTTGTACTCCTCATCAGCCAGCTTTTGGGCAAACATCTTGGTGAACTCCTTGATATTTTCCACCAGTATTCCAGGCGGGGACTCCTGCAAGGCAATTGTCTCCGAGGTATCAATTGTGAAATACAGTTTGATTGGACAATCAACCACTTCTGAAAGAGAGGACAATTCGTGAGGAATTGATTTAAGGTTTGAAAAATGACAGCTAAAGAATAATAAAGGATAAACTCACTTTTTTGCAACCCTATGAAAGCTCCCCCATTCAAGCCCACCAATGCCCCATTTTCATACTCTGGAAAATAGGGTAATTCAGTTCAATTTGTTTGTATAGGGCCAAATCACAACACAGGTCATCTCATGGCACTTCACAAGAGCAGGGTCCAAAAGAGTGAACCCAATTCAGTTGGGCGACAATAATAGAAAACATCAACAAAAGCAGTACAACATACAAGAGTTTTGATTACTGAATGACTGTGAGTGAGGGCAGAAGCCAGCTGGGAGTTGCAAAATTCCACAGTACACTCAAATTACATGTGAAACAATGCTAACCTACTTTTTAACCAATGGCACCTTTGTGATGTCGCGTCTGAAGATATATTTCCAGCATGGTGTATTGTTTCTGATATACCAGCTTATATCGACCCTGTACTGATCAGTCTGTTTATGGTGGATGTCATAAAAAAAAAAGCCTTAAAAAAGTTTTATTAAAAACGTTAAACTTGCATTATGTCAAATGATAGAATAAAATCAAAATCAGGCGATATAAATAACACAAGTACAACATATTATACACTGTAAGCCTCTCCGCTAAGCTAGCCAAGGCAGAACTGATGTGTTCCTATTAGCCAAACCAGCTAACATCCAACTTTTGTTTTCAAACATTCTTGAACAAGGAACAACAAAAGTACAAGCTGTATCTTTAACTCATGTTTACGGCACGAGTATCACCAGTGTGTAAATAAATAGCCTGGGAGCATGTGCTAGTGTTCTGTGTTAGGACATCCAAGACACCATGGAACCGCACTGAGTCCTGAAAGGAAACTACCCAAGCAAACAACCCATCCTCAGTGGTGGGCACCTCCGGCAGCCGACAGGCCCCTTTCTGCTGGGGCGGGCACCCTGCTCAGCGTGCCGCTCTCGCTGGAGCGTCATCTCTGCTATTTTGGCATTGTGGGATATCTGGCCCACAGACTGAGCTTGCCAGACTACTTTCGCCTGACCCAGTTTCTGGTTGTTTGCAAAAATGGTACTGAATTTGTCGACATGAGAAGATGCTGCTGGATGAGTGTGAATATTGACTTATGATCATTTAGGTGTAAAAACACACAAGATACACAAGTTCTTGTGCCAAATATCACAATTATCTGGGAACTACTTTTTGCGCAGGAATTCATCAAGCACATCGGCTGCAGGTTTTAGCACAGAATATCTAGAAACTGGCTAGAAGTTCGGCCAAAACGAGAGCGTCCACTTTTAGTTTGCCATAAGCTAAGCTAGTGGCGCTCGCAAGAGTGTGGGGACAGGGCTGAGCTCCTCACAGCGGCCTGACTGTTGCAGACCCATAACAGACAGGAACTAACTTGTATGTTTTTAGGGATTACAAACGTTTTTGGCCGTTAAGCTTTACTCGCTATGGCAGCAAAAAAAAAAAAAAGCTAGTGGACTGAAAGTTAGCGGAAGCTAATTGGTCTGGTGGTTTTCAAAGTTAGCTGAAAAGCTAATAAAAAAGTTACCGTGGCTAATTAACAGTTAGCATATAAACAGAACTGTGCCCACCACTGCATCCTTCCCTAATTCTCAATGCAGCTGTCTTTCTGCCACCGACAACTGAATCATGGGTGTCCCCTTGGGCTTCTCCAACTGGGGGTTCTCAACACTGAGGCACCTGTGCGCTAGATCACCTCCAAAGGAAACTAACATATTGCCAAAATGTCATAGTTGACGCTACTTCACCATCGAAGTGATACTCCTCATCTGGGCCTCCTTCAGTTACCCTTGTGTGACAAAAATTCACCAGTACATAAAGACCCCCCAAAGAAACCAAGTACCAAAGACAGCTAGTTGTCACCTTAGGTTACTGGTTAGCATCCAAGTCTCACAACCGTATACTAAGACAAGAAAGACCAGGACCGTAAAGACTTGGACCTTTGTTTTCCCTCCAAAGATATCGGCATCACCAAACGCCTCTGTCCAGCACCTCCATAAGATCTTCCCGTCTCTCAATTTCAAAGGCAGAGGACCCAAAGACATGAATACCCCTTGGTAAATAGTCCATAGAATAATTTAATAATGTCACCCACAAAACAAGGTGTGAATAATCAATAATGTAATTTTAAGATAAATAATAAAATAGTTTGTTTACGTAGAACTTTATTGCAGGGTTGCCATTGATGCCCATGCACTTTTTCAGTAATTTCAATAAAGAAATTCCTCTCACACAGCTCAGTAGACAAAGGTGAGTAGAGCACTCAGAGATCATGAACAAGATTTTAATTAGTAAGGCTGCAAAAAAGCAAAACTGTCCTTTATGGGGCTGAAAAGAAAAAGCTCACTCTGACAGCCTGAAGGATCAGGTGGAACTGCAGATGGAGTCGGGTCTGGACTGTCACCTCGACCTCGTGACCTTTGGCCAAGAGGCGTCAGACCTTGTTGAATTACAGCTTGCAGCATAAACAGAAAGAAGGACCCTGAAATCATCCTTTTCTTAACAACCTAAAAAAGAGCAAAGACAGAGCATGTATTAGACAGCTCCAAGAACTTTACTTATAACTGTTTTTAAAATGCAGAAAAATATCTGTCTGTTTACAGAAGGTGTCCACAGAGGGATATGGAATGTTTACTGCTGATTTAAACAATGTCCAGCAATAGCTGCTGGTAAGTGAATAGAGCCACCAATGTTCAAAATATGAAACAGAAATAGATTTTGTGGTTGTTGGATCACTTCTGTTCGGTGTAGGGGAGACCAGGGCTGCTTGTAACACAAGTTGGTTTTCTTAGTGTTTATACCAAGCATCGAGTGAGGCCCAAGGCCGAACGTCCGGTTTGCTTTCGCATCGGTCAGTTGCTGGTGTCGCAGACCGAATGGTCCATCCTTAAAAATCGCTTTGCCTTTTGCATCTGTGCATGCGTCATTTCGGACCACGTCTGAGACAGAGTCTCTTCACCCAAAGCGATTAAATGGATTCATGGGATTATTAACCATCAGATGATAAAGGTAAAACCTCTTAAATCATTCTAAAGTCAGTTTTAAGCAGAAACGAGGCCGTTTTAAGCAGAAACTCGACGAAATTCCGTGACGCTTTGAAATTACCAACGTGCAGTAAATGCATCAGCTAGCAGCTCATTTAGCCACGATGATCTGATTGCTTCCGTCGCCTTTTATGATGAAATAATGTTGAATTTATGTGGAAATGATTGTTGTACAAAAGCTTCAGATATCTGTCACTGATATGACTGGAGTGCAGTTTGAAGCAGAAACGAGGTGATAATCTGTGAACCGCGTCATCAGGGGTGACCGTTCAGTCACCTTAGGTCACTGGCTTTCATCCAAGTTTCATCACCACAAGCCCCACAGGTCCCAGGACCCTAAAAACTTGGACCTTCATCCTGCAGATATATCGCCATCACCATAGCCTTAAGAGTGTGCATATCATGAATGCTTGTTCTTGTTGGATTTGTGAGAATCTACTGAATCTACTGGTACCTTGTTTCCCATGTAACAATAAGAAATATACTCAAAACCTGGATTAATCTTTTTATTCACATAGCACTACTATTATTCTGAACACTACTGTACCTCTGTCCAGTGACCTCATGACTCCATGAGCTCTTCCAAGACATCATTAGATCTCAAACGTTGAGGATCAGAGACATGAAAGTCACTGCAGGTAGTTCCACCACATACAAATACACATCTAGCTAATGGCTGAGTCCAGCAAGTTATTGAAAGTAGTCTTGATTGACTCCAATTCCTTACTCAGCTTCTGTAATGCTACAATAAGGGTATCCATTGATCCTGCAAAGATCACAGCATCATCCGTGACGTCAAGGTCAATAAACATTTTCATGACAGAAAAAGAAGAAAAGGCACCTAAGTCACTAGTTTCCACAACCCTACACAACATCCAGTCCATGCAACCATTCAGTCCATTAACCTACCATCCCTGGTTCTCAAGACCAGGCACCTAAGTGGCTCTACTCTACTCTTTTCTACTCTCCTATTTTACTCTTCCTTTTTAGATATTTAGATATACCTTTGTATACTGGCATAGTTCCACCTTAGAATTGGAATATAATATATAAGATATACCTTACTGAATTTTCATGCAAGCATTGCAGAAGGGAGGAGCCAGAACACACCCCTGACGAATACTCAGAGGCTACAATACTTCTAAACTAAGACAATAGTGAATGGAAAAAAATGTACAAATGCTATGACTACTACTACTAATAATAATAATAATAACAATAATAATGACAACAACAAGTAAGTTGACCATAAGGGCAAGAGACACAACTGTACGTTTATTTTTGGCTGTCGGCCCATCTTATTTTTCCCAAAAATTAATCCTCAAATGAATAAACAGTCAAGACCTTGCCATACATTTGAGCAGCTATTGGCACCATCTAGTGGGCGATGTGAGCATTTCAGTGCTTCTGATACATTTCCTACTTAAGACCCAAAATTCAATTAAAAAGGCATTTATAAATGTCATTAATGCATGATTTTTTTTTTTTTTTTTTTTGGGCACACAGAGCTTTGACCTCTCAGTATTCATGTAAAAAAAACTTTGATTTTCAGAGTTTTACGGTTCTAGAGTTTTAAGGTGCGCAGGTTTGCCAGAAGGATGGAATTTCTCTTGACAAGCAAAGCTTACAATTGTGAGTATTAAAAATAATAATAACAGCAATAATAATAATACTTGCATCAGTTCAGCAACAGGTAACTACATTAAAAAACATCTTCCGAATTGAGAAAGCTCTTGCAAACAGAGCCAGCACAAACAAACATAACCTGCAGCACATGTGACAATTTAATCTGATAACTTGGCTGTGAAAAATTCACACAGTGCACACAAAAACACAAACGTGTTGCAAATAGCCATAACACAACAGAAGTACTAACAACACAGAAAGACTGCCCTGAGGACTTGTTAACTGGCTGGTACCTATGACTGACTGATGTTCAAAGCTTTTTGTATAAAATAATAAAATGGAAAAATAAAGCTAAAACTAAAATAATCAATAAAGTAAATAAATAAACATATTTAACTCTGCTGACCAGGTACAAATAAAGATAATAGAGCATCGTGATGCACTGAACAGTCTGTCAGTTAAAGTTCTCCAGACAGAAACCTCTTATGTTCAAATCAAACTCTTTATTACCATATTTGAGAAAACAATTTTTTTAGAGTTAAGTTTTTCTTCACATTGTTGTTGGAACACTGAAAAGTAAAGTTTGGTTTTTGAGATGACAAAATACTAAAGCATCCACCATCTTTTTCTGTCATGTTCATACTCTGAGTTTGTTTTACCCTTTGTGATTCATTGCTAGGGTGCCCAAAGGATTATGGAAGGCTCAGGAATGTTACAGTGGGAATATACACAAGGTAATTTTTCAGTTTCAATTTATTTCCATTTATATAGCGCCAAATCACAACAGAGTTGCCTCAAGGCACATCACAGAAGTAAGGTCTAACCTTACTAACCCCCAGAGCAGCAGTGGTAAGGAAAAATTCCCTCTGAGGAAGAAACCTCAAGCAGACCAGACTCAAAGGGGTGACCCTCTGCTTGGGCCATGCTACAGACACAAATTACAGAACAATTCACAAAACAAACATACAGAAAATGCTGTTGGTGCACAGGACAGGAGGGACTCCAGCACAAATACCACACCCATCTCTGGATGGAGCTGCACCTTAAACAGAGAGAAAAAACAAAATCAGGCATCAGAAAGACAAAAAATACTGTATAATTTGCCAGCATTAAACAACAAGAAAAACAAGAAATACTAACGTGATCGCCAGCCACTAGCCCTGAGCTTCACGAAAAGACTCAGAATTTAGGTAAAGTTGAGGCTGCAGCATGCTCCGTTTACTAATAAAATGAATTAAAAGAGTAAAAAAGCGCAGAACTGTACTATGCCAGTATGCCAGCCATACGAAAGGGAAAATAAGTGAGTCTTAAGTCTGGACTTGAAAGTCTCCACAGAATCTGACTGTTTTATTGACGTGGGGAGATCATTCCACGGAACAGGGGCACAATAAGAGAAATATATTGTAATATACGTATAGAATAGGTAATATCTTTAACAAGTAATTTTTTTCATTTTATGTTTATCACGTTTGTTAAAATAATAATAAAAAAACAAAACAAGTGAAAGTGTAAAGGACTGTTTTTTTTAATTAAACTAGTATACAATTTGCAGCCTTTAGCATTGTTGAATGATATAATCATTCATTGGTTCATTGGTAAATAAGCTGTTAACCAAAAGTAGAAATGTAATTTTTTTTAAACAAAAGCATTTTGTAGTTATCAAAGTCGAAAACGTGTGTACTTGTTAGATAATCTACAAGCAACAGGTTTGTTATGTCCCACAGCAACCTGTACACAAGGTTCTTAAAATGGAGCAATATCTCCACTTGGTGGACATTTACATGGTGGTTCATGTCCACCAGGTGGATACAATAGAAGAGAATTTACAATAGAAGAGAATTTAATGCAGGTACAACAAAATTTCGCCAGGAGCTGTAATATCAAAAACATATGTGTGTGTGTGTGTGTGTGTGTGTAAACCCAATTTCTTGTCGTAGCACAAACTCCATTTTTGAATATACTTTTTGAACTTTTTTTGTTAGTGACAAGTACATGTGAAATAACAGGCTTCATCTATGAATATTGCAATGCCTTTCTTGAAAGTAGAGAATTTCTTGAATCTGCTGATTGATTCCTAAAACACAATTTAAGATATTGCTCTTCATTGTCTACATTTAGAACCCAGTGATCTCAGCAGATCTCTGCATCTTTACATACAAGATTAACTGGAAAACCACACAGACAGGCTGCATGTCTCTTTGTTCTCCACGCTGCAATAGAGTTTTAGGAAAATTAGTTACGTGAGAGAAAATGTACTCACCATGTCTGCAGTACTTTGAATGCCAAACTGTGACTTTCGAGTGTCAGGAAAATATAGCAATTTGTAAAGATTGTAAGATCATCATCTCAGTCTGAACATTCACATATCAGTAGACTCAGGCTGGGTCAAGTCGTGGTTGAGGGGCCGCCCAGTTTCTCCTCAGTGCACATGTAGCAGGCACTGGGGGAGATTCCACCGAAGACTAATCAATGTTTAGATGTTATCTGCTGTTTGAAATAGCAGTTGGACTCAGGAGGATCAGCACGATGTCCAAAAGAAAACCGGTGAAGCTGGAAAAGAAAGTAAACACAATAAGCTACAATTAACTATATATCTTGTACATCTGACAGAATAGCTGTCAGTCCGAGAGACGGATTCTCTCCGAAAGTGCTGCTTTGCAAACACTTGAGCTCCTCCGTATCCTTACATGGAAAGAGCTGTGCACTCTCCCAGTTTGTGTATATAAGGCATCAGTGCACGTTGGTATTCATCATCAACAAGTCAAATTATTATTCTAATTATAAGTGAACAGCATATGGATATTTTTAAATTTGGATTTTTTTTACAGTTGCTATGTTTGCAAAAATAATTAACCGATATCGAAACTGTGGAACAAATTTGTGTGTAAATTTATGGTTTGTCAGAAACAAAAGCAGCTCCAGGGTGGCTAAGGTTGGGGGGTATTTTGGTTGATCTGACCGCATTTATCATATGTGGATAACATTAAATGTATTTATTAATTAAATTATTACAACCCCAAGGGAAGGTAAAGGTTTAGTGGTTACGTGTTGAGCTTGAGCCCAGAGGATCCTTGGTTCAAATCCCAGCCATATCGCTTTGAGATAATCTGAAGCCATTCCACCAATTAAAGTTGTACTTCCAGGGAATTTTGAAATCACAAAAGTTGTAATATTTAGCACTGAATCAAGAACACTGAGTCAAAATTTCACCTCAACCCTGTTTTTTTTTTTTTTAGAAGGTCTCAGGACATGAAATGTCTTATTTTATGGTGGTTTTTGATCAAATCAAATCAAATCAAATCAAAATCAAATCAAATCAATTTTATTTATATAGCGCCAAATCACAACAAACAGTTGCCCCAAGGCGCTTTATATTGTAAGGCAAAAGCCATAATTACAGAAAAACCCCAACGGTCAAAACGACCCCCTGTGAGCAAGCACTTGGCGACAGTGGGAAGGAAAAACTCCCTTTTAACAGGAAGAAACCTCCAGCAGAACCAGGCTCTGGGAGGGGCAGTCTTCTGCTGGGACTGGTTGGGGCTGAGGGAGAGAACCAGGAAAAAGACATGCTGTGGAGGGGAGCAGAGATCAATCACTAATGATTAAATGCAGAGTGGTGCATACAGAGCAAAAAGAGAAAGAAACACTCAGTGCATCATGGGAACCCCCCAGCAGTCTAAGTCTATAGCAGCATAACTAAGGGATGGTTCAGGGTCACCTGATCCAGCCCTAACTATAAGCTTTAGCAAAAAGGAAAGTTTTAAGCCTAATCTTAAAAGTAGAGAGGGTGTCTGTCTCCCTGATCTGAATTGGGAGCTGGTTCCAGAGGAGAGGAGCCTGAAAGCTGAAGGCTCTGCCTCCCATTCTACTCTTACAAACCCTAGGAACTACAAGTAAGCCTGCAGTCTGAGAGCGAAGCGCTCTATTGGGTGATATGGTACTATGAGGTCCCTAAGATAAGATGGGACCTGATTATTCAAAACCTTATAAGTAAGAAGAAGAATTTTAAATTCTATTCTGGAATTAACAGGAAGCCAATGAAGAGAAGCCAATATGGGTGAAATATACTCTCTCCTTCTAGTCCCTGTCAGTACTCTAGCTGCAGCATTTTGAATTAACTGAAGGCTTTTCAGGGAACTTTTAGGACAACCTGATAATAATGAATTACAATAGTCCAGCCTAGAGGAAATAAATGCATGAATTAGTTTTTCAGCATCACTCTGAGACAAGACCTTTCTAATTTTAGAGATACTGCGCAAATGCAAAAAAGCAGTCCTACATATTTGCTTAATATGCGCATTGAAGGACATATCCTGATCAAAAATGACTCCAAGATTTCTCACAGTATTACTAGAGGTCAGGTTAATGCCATCCAGAGTAAGGATCTGGTTAGACACCATGTTTCTAAGATTTGTGGGGCCAAGTACAATAACTTCAGTTTTATCTGAATTTAAAAGCAGGAAATTAGAGGCCATCCATGTCTTTATGTCTGTAAGACATTCCTGCAGTTTAGCTAATTGGTGTGTGTCCTCTGGCTTCATGGATAGATAAACCTGGGTATCATCTGCGTAACAATGAAAATTTAAGCAATGCTTTCTAATAATACTGCCTAAGGGAAGCATGTATAAAGTGAATAAAATTGGTCCTAGCACAGAACCTAGTGGAACTCCATAATTAACCTTAGTCTGTGAAGAAGATTCCCCATTTAGATGAACAAATTGTAATCTATTAGATAAATATGATTCAAACCACTGCAGCGCAGTGCCTTTAATACCTATGGCATGCTCTAATCTCTGTAATAAAATTTTATGGTCAACAGTATCAAAAGCAGCACTGAGGTCTAACAGGACAAGCACAGAGATGAGTCCACTGTCTGAGGCCATAAGAAGATCATTTGTAACCTTCACTAATGCTGTTTCTGTACTATGATGAATTCTGAAACCTGACTGAAACTCTTCAGATAGACTGGATATTGTACAGATGTTTAAATGTCTGCACAATGATTAAAATATATGTGACATCTGAATAATTACACCTCCCCCCCCCCCCTAAAAAATGCCTCAATTATCATCAGTGTTGACCACCAACATACTTTCAACAAGTTAAGCAGAAAATATACCAACTCTGCTTGTTTTAAAGAGCTGTAGCTTAGAATTCAGTGATAATGTGAAGCTTACTGTGTTTACTGTCTGTCCCTTCCCTCAATCCAGTCATCTTTCGATCACATTAACATTTATCTATTTGTATATCAGCACCAGTCTCACTCAAAACCTTCTTGTAGGGCCAGTTGGTGACGAAAACACTTCAAGATCAGCTCACGTTTCAAAACACAAATGTTGTGATGCATTGAGGCAAGCAGGATTTTGATGTGAATGCCGAGCATTCCTGATCACTGCAGCTGATGCTTTTCATCAGACTGAGCTCCCGCTGTGACAGCGGAACAAATGAGGGTTCGAAACATGTTACTGGAAAGATCATTCCAAGACACTTTGAACAAACTTTTAATCTGGGACACAATAGCACAGAGCCCATCATTAACACATAATGGCTTCTGAAGGCAGTCTCACTCATATTTTTTCATCTGTATTAACTGCAGCTTTCTCAGTGTCACAGAAAAGTATCTGACCTCACTTAAACTAATATCTCTTTCATTTTTTTCATTAACCCTCTGGGGTCCGAGGGCATTTTTTGGACAGTTCACTCGCCTGGCATAAATGTTTTAATATTGCTGTTAACAGCTCTCCCTGCATCCCACAGTCAAGTTTTATGTGCATTTTTTTTT
This sequence comes from Thalassophryne amazonica, assembly GCF_902500255.1. Lineage (NCBI taxonomy): Eukaryota > Metazoa > Chordata > Actinopteri > Batrachoidiformes > Batrachoididae > Thalassophryne > Thalassophryne amazonica. The sequence continues at coordinate 35,638,774 of NC_047116.1, read as the reverse complement.
TTTCAGGACAACCTGTGCTTTCAGAATATATATGGTTTTGTTGTGCTTTATAAGTGTAATAAAGGTTTACAATCAGAAATAAGAAAGGAAAAAATAAAGAGAAAAATAATTTTCCACACACATTTATTCAAAACACACAGCAAACTATAATAAACAACTGTTTTGACACTTTACAAAGGTAATTTGAGGTCTTGTGTGAAAGACTGTACAACAAAAAGGTTCAAACAATAAACACAAATGCACATTTTGAACAATATACACAAAATGGTCTATGCATTTTGTTATTTTGATATGGTAAACTGTGCTTTATTCCGAGAAAGCAACAGTTATCCATTAACATTCACATGCAAACTAGTGGTGCAATCCTGATAGTTACGCACTCTTTGTGCACATGAGATTGTCATCAGAGGCTCTCCATCTGCTTTCATTTTCGCTGTGCGTAATGGTGCAGGGCGCGTTGGAATAGTATGTACTCATTGGAGCACCCAGGGGGCTATTCAAACGGGCCAGCTAGTAACATATTACTCCTGAAAACGATCTTTGGCTTTTCACGTGGGGTAAATCTGCCCTACGATTGGATTTTGGAAAACCATGTGACGGTGAACCATTTCCGATTGGACACTCACACTGCGCATGTAATCACACAGCTTTTATGAGGCGTACAAAGATGGCAGATGGCTGGCTCGAAAGTCCGTGGAGTTAACTTTTCAGCAAAAAAAAAAAAGTAAGTACCTATCTCATATCATTAAAAAATGATTTATAATTTAGTAAAGCTTGGTCTTAGCTGTTGTATACGACGGCGTTGGCCCCAGAGGGTTAATAATGGAATATGTTCATACAGAATCTTATTTCATCTATGTTAAAGCTGCAGTATGTATGATTTAGGGGTATTTATTAGCGTGAGATGGAACAGCTTGAATCTCCATCATCAAAGAAGCGAAACCAAAAAGGGAAACAAATTATGTCTGGCGACAGCATAATGCAATATTTGACCTCACCACCAGATGGCACAAAGTCCGACACAATGCAGCTTTAAATCTGAATCACTGTGTGGAGGGAGCAGATATTTTGAGTTTTTGTGACACGAATGCTTACAGCTGTAAAACAATAAAATCACTTTTTCATGATCTCCAGAATGCCACTTTTCTTTCAGACACACTATAGATTATTACAGATGGACCTGCCTGTCTTTTTATGCCTCCATGATTTTATTAATCTTTTAAGACATCAAGGATGGTGAATTCTCTTCTCTGCACTCAGTGTCTGGAGGTCATTCACTGGTCCTGATGATTGAAACTTTCTGCTTGATTTAACTTCAGTAGCCTATTTAAATCAGATGCTTTAGAAAAATATTGTATGAAAGACATTCAGAAGATATTTAAAAGCACAATATTTTTTTTCTTGCGGTTAGATTAACACTGCAGTAAGTGCATATCATCCCATTTAAATTAGTGTTAAAACATCTCTGTCTAGTCATAGTGTTAAATGATCAACTTGATTTAACAGCACAATACAGTTAGTCTGTTGGATAGTTGGTTATTATTTTATTCGACGTAGCAAATTTCAATTCAACACCTCATCAATTAGGCACACATTTTCATTTCACTGCATCTATACTCAACAAAAATATAAATTCAACACTTTTGTTTTCACTTCCATTCTTCAAGTAAAATATTAGATTAGATTAGATAGAACTTTATTAATCCTTTGGTAAGACTCCTTCAGGGAAATTGAGGTTCCAGCAGCATTGTATAGCAGCACACAGGGTAAGAAGCACACAGAGTATCCAAAGTGAAAGTAAAAAACAATTTGCAAATACAAATACACAAATATAAATACCAGATACACTGCTCACTCCTGGCTGCTGTCGCTCTCCTTCCCGTCCTCTGTCTTCCTGTTATTCTAACATTTGTTCTATGCAGACAAATTCTAGATGTTTTTTGTTTGTTTTCTTTTTATCATAAATTTTTTCAAATCTGGGTTAGTGAGCGCTTCACTTTTGCCAAGATAATCCATCAACGTGGCTGGTGTGGCATATCAAGAAGATGCTGATTAAACAGCATGATTATTGTACAGATGTGTCTGAGATTACAATAAAAATCCCTCTAGAGATATTTCTACAAATTTGTTTCTAAACTCTGAGGGGGAAAAAAAATTTCATGTACGTAGCAGATAAATTTTACTTCTATGCATGAAAAAATGGGGGGGGGGGGGAGTGTTGCCCTTATTTTTGTGTTGAGCACATTAAGCAGGTAAAAAGTTTCTCTGCAGCTCATTAATGCACCATATGGCTGTAAAATAGGAAACCAGAATTTGTTGCATGCTTGAAAACGTGGGCGTGTCTGGATAACAAGCATTATGAGAGTGCTCAACCATCCAGTGTTTCTTCAACCCTTCCGTAAAACCTGCTGACAGACAAACAGAAGATTTGAAAACTTTTTTTTCCCAAGAATCAAGATTACTGACTGAACACATCTCAAATCTGCATTTAAGTGAGTTGTCTGGGAATTTTAACATTATTCTGATAAAAGGCTGCAGACAAATCAGTGAAACCAGGTTTCAGTATCCTGCAGCTGACTGGAGTTTCAGGCGAATACCCTCATGTTGGAGATTTAATAAAATGATGACATTACTCAGCATCATCTGTCACTGCGTGAGTGTCAGCAGGAATGCATTTGTCTGTGTATCCATTCAGGTGGAGGGCACCATCATCGGGGGTTCAGTTAAAAAAAATGTAGTGAGGCTGCTGTTGACCTACTCAGAGCCTGCTGGCATTGATTATAGAGCACCCAAGTGTGATGTCATGGGTGTTAGTGGCAGGTGCAGGATGCATTTCTGGAAGAGCTGCTGAGTGAGCAAGTGAGTAATTAAATGAGATGCAGGCAAAGTGAGACACTTTCACCTGAGCAGTAGTCTTTCAAAATGCTTGCAGTGTACGTGGACGGTAACACAGAGCATATATGCACAATGGCGATGGAATGAGGAACATCACACCGTGATGATCTTGTAAATGGCAGAGTGTTTTTCAAGTGATTATGTGTTGGTACAGGCAGACTACCAAGCAAACTCACAAGTCAGTTATGATTTAATAAACAACATTTACCTGGATGATGAATTATAATTAGGATTTTAACAGGCAGGCAGTTGAAGAGAGGCAAAGACGTGGGCACAGATGTTCAAGTAATGCTCAAAAACTGACAGGCAATTATGAAGAGACAAGTAACAGCAAATAGATGATTGATCAGCTCATGTGACATAACAATGTGACAAAGCCGACAGGGGTCTGGAAACACTGTGCAACTAATACAGACATTCTGGGACAAGTGTACATTCATGTCATTTCTCAAGGAGAGGTATCACTGGCAAACAGGTGAAACTAAATCTTGATATTTAGTTAAATTTGAGGCTGCATTAATCTCAGTTTAAGTAGCAAGCACTCATTTGGAACAGTGATGACCAAATATTGACAAAAGTGGAATTTTGTACTGAAGATTCATATCCTCATAGGCAAGAACTGTTCACTTTTCAAGGTTAAAGGTCAAAGTAAGGAAAATCTTGGAAAATTGGAAAAATCCCTATCTTTGATATTGAATGAATTTTCCAAAATTCATAACTTTGCCAAAAAAAGATCAAATTTCTTTCATATTTGAGAGCATTATATAGGATGGTATCCTTTATTGACTGGTAAAGTTTGATCCAGATCTGATCCAGATTACAGATCTTGTGGCCAAATTTTCAATGTTA